>NC_134353.1:513507655-513685155 GCF_048569485.1 Anomaloglossus baeobatrachus
GTTAGTACCTATGGCAACCATAGGATCCCTAAAGTATACGGAATTCTATAGACCGCACTATTTAACCCAGAACATTAACCATAATAATGGTCAAAAAAGTGACTCATAGGGGCACTTTGCACACTAGGACATCGCAGGTGCGATGTTGGTGGGGTCAAATTGAAAGTGACGCACTTCCGGCGTCGCTCTCGACATCGTAGTGTGTAAAGCCTAGATGATACGATTAACGAGCGCAAAAGCGTCATAATCGTATCATCGGTGTAGCGTCGGCGAAAAGCATAATTACCTTGCTGCGACGGTCCGATGTTGTTCCTCATTCCTGCGGCAGCACACATCGCTATGTGTGAAGTCGCAGGAGCGAGGAACAGCTCCTACCTGCGTCCCGGCCGGCAATGAGGAAGGAAGGAGGACGGGATGTTTACATCCTGCTCATCTCCGCCCCTCCGCTGCTATTGGCCGCCTGTCGTGTGACGTCGCTATGACGCCGCATGACCCGCCCCCTTAATAAGGAGGCGGGTCGCCGGCCCGACCGACGTCGCAGGACAGGTGAGTGCATGTGAAGCCGGCATAGCGATAATGTTCGCTACGCCAGCTATCACTATGATATCGCAGCTACGACGGGGGCGGGGACTATTGCGCTCAGCATCGCAGCATCGGCTTGCGATGTCGCAGTGTGCAAAGTACCCCATAGTCTAGAAATATAAATAGAATAATTTTTAATAGATTAAAGGTAGATACAACAAAAGGTGCTTCAAGGTAGAAAATGTAAACACTGGGGACGATTTGGACATGCAGCAGGACCAACCATAAGTATAATTAACAGTGTAGTCCTACAAAATGTATACCATCAGAAATTTCCAATTAGTGTTTATAACATGCTACACTGTTAAAAATGCAGATATATGTGTGAAAAATAACATGATGTCAACCGTATGATACAGTAAAAAACTATCGGTGGCACAGAACACAGCCAAATAGAGAGCAATATCCGTATAGCCTAAATAGCATTTATATATATATATATATATATATATATATATATATATTATATATATATATATATATACCATGTGATACACATGATACACAATGCATGAGGCATATAGCCCGGGCAATTAGAAGGGCTGTAATATTGTGCCACCCGCAGAAATAATCACAGGATCAATTATACAGCATACCTGCCAAAGTATACGGTCCCAGTACCACGTCCACGTCCCAACCCTGACACGTGTTTTGCCCTGGCATCCTCAGTCTTTCAGGTACTCAGGGAAAATGCATTGTATTTTTAGGGGTCTAAATGTCTCTTTGGCATACAAAGTATTTCATTTTTAGGCTATATTCTGTCGATGTCTTCAATTGGGATGGGTCCGGTCAAGTTTCAGGCCATTTATGACTGGGTTCAGCACACTTCATTGAAGTCCCTTCAAAAATTTTTGGGCTTTGCTAATTTCTATTGAAAATTTATAGAAAATTTCTCCAGTATTGTCAAGCCCTTGACTAATTTTACTAAGAAGGGGGTGGATGTTGATAATTGGACTCTGGAGGCCATTAAGGCCTTTCAAACACTTAAGGAGAGGTTCACCTCTGCTGCAGTCCTGAGGCATGATAATTCTCTTCCATTTCAAGTGGAGAGTGATGCCTCAGAGATTGAAGCAGGAGCTGTTTTGTCTCAAAGAGATCCTGTAACTTCTAAAATGAAACCTTGTGCTTTCTTTTCTCGGAAATTCTCTCCATCTGAACGAAACTATGATGTGGGTTATCGGGAATTATTAGCTATGAAGTGGGCTTTTGAAGAATTGAGACACTGGTTGGAGGGGGCGAGACATCAAATTATGGTTGTACACTGTGAGCCCTCACGGGCAGAGACCTCCGTCCTCCTGTACCTGTCTGTGCCTTGTATTGTGTATGATTATTGTACTTATCCATATTTTGTATACCCCTTTCACATGTAAAGCGCCATGGAGTAAATAGTGCTATAATAATAATTAATAATAATAATGGAATCTTGAATGATTCCAGAGTGAGAAACCTGAGAGATGTCCTGTTGGAAAATTGTATGTTCCTGATCAGTGGAGGAGTAGAGTTATGTCCTAGGGTCGTTGCTCAGTCTTGGCTGGTCATCCAGGGATTTTTGGTACTAGGGATTTGGTGAGCAGGTCTTTTTGGTGGCCTTCTTTATCTAAGGATGTTAGGAGTTTTGTGCAGTCTTGTAAGATTTTCTCAAGATCCAAGTCTTGTTGCTCACGTTCTAGTGAGTTGTTGTCACCATTGCCTCTACCCAGGAGACCTTGGACTCATATTGCTATGGATTTAATTTCCGATCTTCCAGTTTCTCAGAGGGTGACGGTTATTTGGGTTATTTGCGATAGATTTTCTAAGATGGTCCATTTGGTACCATTGCCCAAATTACCGTCTTCTTCAGAGTTGGTTCCGTTGTTTTTTCAACATGTGGTTCGTTTTCATGGGATTCCTGAGAACATTGTGTCGGATAGAGGAGTTCAGTTTGTGTCTAGGTTTTGGCGGGCATTTTGTTCCAACTTGGGTATTGAGTTGTCCTTCTCTTCTGCTTTTCATCCTCAGACCAATGGTCAGACTGAGAGAGCAAACCAAACTTTGGAGACTTATTTGTGTGTTTAGTATGTGCGGATCAGGATAACTGGGGTTTTTTTGCCATTGGCAGAGTTTGCTCTTAATAATAGGGCTAGTTCTGCTACTTTGAGGTCTCCTTTTTTCTGTAATTTTGGTTTTCATCCTAGGTTCTCTTCTGGGCAGTTTGAGACTTCAGCCAGTCTGGGAGTTGACACTGTGGTCAACAGAATGAAATAGATTTCGGATCAAGTAATGGACAAATTGTTTTTATCCTAGGAGAATACTCAAAGGTTTGCCAACCGCCGTAGGACTGTTGGTCCCTGGTTTAAAGTGGGGGACATGGTTTGGCTTTCTTCTAAAAACATTGAGAATTTCTTCTCCTAAATTCCAGCCAAGATTTATTGGTCCTTACAAAATTTTGGAAATCATTAATCCTGCATCTTTTCCTTTGGCTCTTCCCGAATCTTTTAGGATTCATAACATTTTTCAAAAGTCTCTGTTGTAGAGACATGTTGAACCTGCAGTTCCTACTGCTGCACCTCCTGACCCTGTGTTGGTAGAGGTGGATCTGGAGTATGCAGTGGAGAAAATTTTGGATTTCCGTCTTAATAGACGGAAGCTTCAGTACCTTGTTAAGTGGAAAGGTTATGGCCAGGAGGACAACTCTTGGGTATTCACTTTCGCACATTCATGCTGACCGATTGATCCGTGTCTTCCATCATGCCCATCCTGAGAGGTCTGGTGGCTCTGGAGGCTCTTGTGAGGGTTAGGGGACCCCTACTCAAGGTGGGTACTGTTATATATATATATATATATATATATATATATATATACACACACACACACACACACCAGGCTCCTTTCCTGGCTTGCACATTGCATGTAAAGCACAAGTGCAGTGTGCGTTAGCAACTGGTTTAGTAGCCAAATTCTCAATTTATAAGATTACTTACAACGGCCTAGTTTAGTTTAACCATTATAAAACCATAAAAGAATACTAGTATTTACATTGTATAAAATATAATGTTACTTAATGCCTGAATGGCTGTGGTCATCAACCTTTATGCATTGGCATGTCATCTATTATGCTCCAAGCATGACACATTTTATTGTTGCTTATTTCTCCATATTTTATCTGTGACAGTTATATTGATAGTATTTCCTTTTTAAAGGTTCATGAGAAGTTTTATTCTCCATATGTACGCTCACAGGACAAGTGAAAAGATATTGGCTTTTTAATAAAACATACCATAAAATCAAGCTAGCATTTCAAAGCAGTGATGCAAGGCAATGCATAAAAAGGTTTAATCAGATTGCTTTGACTGTGCTGAAAAATATTGCAAAGTCTGAATAAACAATTGAAGTCGTTCCAAGAAAAATAAACCTCATCACAGAAGAAAAAAATCTTTATTTAGCAATAGGTGCCTTTACTTTTGATTTCTTGACAATTTCACTGTCATTGTTTATATTTTATACCTCTATTTTCTGTCTGAAATTTTCAGTAATGTTCTAATTCCATTTAATTCAAATTAGCAAACAAAATGTAAACTTACTTGTAAAAGAGGTCACTTTTGGTCAGAAGGAATATTAATAACATTGTCAACTTTTAGCATGATGAGCTGCAAAGCAGAAGCCTCCCCTTTATTGGCCAAATAAAGATTTTGCTGTGTTCAGCCTAGTGTAAAAATAAGTAATTATAGTTATTTCTCATTGTGGAGATTTACGAGAGTTAGAGGATATACAAGAAAAGGTAGAAGAGGTACAACACAGATCTGAAATATATGTGTGGCGCCCCTGATCTGGTCAGGCACCACTGAGTACTGCACCCATGCTGGGGGCAGTACAACACAGGTAATCTAGAAGGCTGACCGGGGTGTGGCTACACAGGCGCATAGTAACCAGGTCTCCCACCTTTGAAGGGACCCCTGGGAAATCCAGGAGGGGGCGTGGCCTCCATCCCCACTCAAGGGGTGTGGTAGAGAGTCTGGTTGCTAAGTTGCGGAGGCAGGCACAGACGGGAGGGAGTAGTGAGCCAGTCAGTTAGTGAAGCTCAGGGAGAGAGCAGTCGCAAGGAGGAAACCTGGAGGCTGTCACTAGTCAGACACCACAGGTGCAGGGGTTGCTGGAAAGGGAGAACGGTCACCTGGTAGTGCTGCCCGAAATCCACCTAAGGCCGTATTGCAGAGAGGTGGCTGAGTATGGGGACTGCCAGGCGAGGACCAGGCCCTCTCGGGGTTACAGGTCCCCAAAGCAGGGGCCCATTCAGTTGGCCTGCTCAACCTGCAGGTGGGGGTACTTCATATCCTTCACCAAAACACCACAGAGTCCGCAGCCACGTAGCAACGAGAGGGCCCATAGATCACAAGAGGCAAGCAGCCGGAGTGACCTGGTCCAGGCTACAAGCAAATGGGCTGAAAAAGGGGAGAACAGGCGGAAGCAACTTCCCTGGGTGACCCCGTAGGTCTACAAGTCTGGGTCACCACAAAAACACAAGGGCTAGGAAGGCGAGTCAGCAGCCACCCCCTACGTCAGCCTGAAGGAGCCTGGTTCCCTACTTGGAGCATCACAGCATCGCCCGGGTTACTCACCCCTGCCACCTGAAGTGAATAAAAACCCTGAAAGACATTCCTGCTGTGCGTGTGAGTTCTTCTGCGACCTGTGGTGCCACACACCTACATCGGGCCCTGGGGCCAGCCTCACTCTCGGGAGGCCACCACATCTAACTGCACCCACCATCAGCCCCAGGTGCCCCTTAAACTGCAGTGGCGGTCGCCCTGACCGCAATACCAAGAGTGGCGTCACGAATCCCATAGACGTCAACTTACCTGTGACCAGAAGGATCCAGGACGCATCGTCCCCGAAGACCCTGAGATGACCTGAAGGTAACGGGGCCACTGGGCGGCACATATGTATCACCAACATACCTGGTGCCCGTCATGCCGCCTACTCTTGCTGTATTCCTATGCCCACCTTTAAATAAAGGACCCTTCTGTCTCAGAGTAGGATGCAGAGCATGATGTCTTAGAAATGCCCTTTCCCCTCCACTGTCCTCTCATAGGGCAGTACAGGGGGAAGGTCTCTGTCTTAAGCCCCCATCACACATAGCGACATCGTTAGAGAGATTGCTGAAACGTCACAGGTTTTGTGATGTATCAGTGACCTTGCCAGTGATATCGCTGTGTGTGACAAGCAACAGGGAGCATTCCCCTGCTGTAAGGTTGCTAATCATGACACAATAATCAGGATAATTTTTTGCTCATTGGTCTCCTGCTGTGCAGCACGCATCGGCTTGTTTGACGACAGGAGACCAACGAGCGCCGGTTCTGAGTGTGCAGGGAGCCGTCGTTACACGGGTCGCTGGTGGCTGATGGCTGGTCGCTGGTCACTGTGGAGATCTGCATGATTGACAGCACAACAGCGACCATGTAGCGATGTTCCAGTGATTCCTGCCTGGTCAGATCGCAGGTGGGGTCGCTAGTATATTGCTATGTGTAACGGGACCCTTAGGGGTACTTTGCAGACTACGACATCGCAAGTGCGATGTCGATGGGGTCAAATCGAAAGTGACGCACATCCGGCGTTACTGTCGACATCGGAGTATGTGAATCGTTTTTACTACGATTAACGAGCGCAAAAGCGTCGAAATCGTATGATCGGTGTAGCGTCGGTCATTTCCATACTTTCGGAAGGACCGATGTTACGATGTTGTTCCTCGTTCCTGCGGCAGCACACATCGCTGTGTGTGAAGCCGCAGGAGCGAGGAACATCGCCTTACCTGCGTCCCGGCTGCAATGAGGAAGGAAGGAGGTGGGCGGGATGTTTACGTCCCGCTCATCTCCGCCCCCCTGCTTCTATTGGCCGCCTGCCGTGTGACGTCGCTGTGACGCCGCAAGACCCGCCCCCTTAGGAAGGAGGCGGTTCGCCGGCCAGAGCGACGTCGCAGGGCAGGTAAGTGCATGTGAAGCTGCCGTAGCGATAATTTTTGCTACGGCAGCTATCACAAGATATCGCAGCTGTGACGGGGGCGGGGACTATCGCGCTCGGCATCAGTTACCATTGGCATGTGATGTCATAGTGTGCAAAGTACCCCTTAGGCGGGCTTTGCACGCTGCGACATCAGTAACAATGTGTTACCGATGCTGCAGCGATAGTCCCGCCCCCGTCGCACGTTCGATATATAGTGAAAGTTGCCGTAGCGATTATTATCGCTACGGCAGCTTTACACGCACATACCTGCCGTGCGACGTCCCTCTGGCCGGCGACCCGCCTCCTTCCTTAGGGGGCGGGTCGTGCGGCGTCACAGTGACGTCACACGGCAGGCGGCCAATTGAAGCGGAGGGGCGGAGATGAGCAGGATGTAAACATCCCGCCCACCTCCGTCCTTCTGATTGCAGCCGGCGGCAGGTAAGGTGAAGTTCCTCGCTCCTGCGGCTTCATACACAGCGATGTGTGCTGCCGCAGGAGCGAGGAACAACATCGCACCTGTCGCTGCACCGGCATTATGGAAATGTCGGAGGCTGCAGCGATGATACGATAACGACGCTTTTGCACTCGTTCATCGTATCAAAAAGGATTTGCACGTTGCGATATCGACTGCGACGCCGGATGTGCGTCACTTTCGATTTGACCCCACCGACATCGCACGTGCAATGTCGCAACGTGCAAAGCCCGCCTTAGTCTTTGCTAACAGCTCTCTAGATCAAAGTCTGGGACAGTGACACAAAGAAAGAACAATGGCAGGAGGTGTGATATTGCGGTCAGAAAATACTTTATGTTTCAGGTATAACCAAATTTTCAGGTTATACTGAAATTTTGTTTTAAAAATCTAAGTCTGTTAGAAACTTAATATTTGTCCATGTTTTCAAGTTATCCTGTAACCATAGGATAGAGAACAAATTTCTTATTACTGCCGGTATGGGGCTACTTATGACAGTCTGATTGAGAAAGAATGCGGCACAAGTGGATATGTTCAACCTCAGATAAGCCGATATTGTGATTGCTGGTGGTTACAATGTTAGGAGTCCCAATGATCAGAATTTTATTCAGTAGCCACTGAATAGGGAATGACTTTTTATGTTGGCACAAATGCTTTGAGATAACTGAAGTAATCATTCTTCATAATCAATCAAATCTAATGAATTATTTGGAAACTGGGTAAGAAATGATTAGCATTACATTTCCTATGTAAGCAATTAATTATTAGTACATACAATGCATCTTGAAAACATACAGCCAAGATGCTTGATATGTGCAGCATTGTAAACATTTCTTTACAGTGGTAAAAGAAAGTGCTGTCCCTTATGGTTAAAAACATCAATCCATGATTGAAAGAACACACTTGCAATCTCCGTCTGGTGAACAGGTGTCGATGAACAGGAAAACTATAAAAACTCCTAAGGTATACTGTAGGCTAGTTTTACAGATGCAATGAGTCTTTCTTTTGGCATAAGTCCTGTATGTGGATTGTAATCCCATTGTTGTCTATTTCCAGAGAGACTCGGATTCTTAGAAGCCTATATCTCAGGAACTGGGGCCAACAGAATACATCAAGTTGACCTACAGAGAAAGAACTAAGGAAAGAAACAAACTACATTCAACATATTTTCTGTGAATTTGAAAACTTTAGGACTGAAATTGCAACACCAAGAAAGAAAAGTAATGAAATTTAGGAAATTACAGGATCAATAGGAATGTAAAAGAAATGCAAATGATGAAATATTGGAAACAATTTTTCAAAACATCTTAGTCTATTCAGTATAAAGTATGAGGTCTATGTGCAGAAATACACACACTTTCACATCTTGTCATGCTATTACCAAAGTCATTATTGGTTTTCTGAAGAATTGTCTGCAACACTGTATGCACGTGGGTACACAAATCATCAAGTTCTGCTGCTGGCAGCTCTCTTTACAGCTGCAAACCAATGATATCCTAAATGTGCTTACTGGGAAACAAGTCAGGAGATACTACAGGCCATAGTAGCACATTTAGGCCACACAAGATGCTCACAGTATACACAAGTAAAATGCTTGGCAATCTATAGCAGTCTCATTGAGAATGAATCAGGCAGAAGTGCATATGTTCAATCTCTGCTTCATTCACATCAGCAATTCTTGAAATCGCTTGCGTCACGATGATAGCACACCCATTGATCAAAAAGTTATTTTCTATCCTTTGAATAGGTGACAACTTTACATATTGGTAAGAACCCTTTGAGATAATTGAGACATTGACAAAAAAAACTTTGAAAACATCTTTAGGCTAGTGCCACACATCCGTGCCTCCGGTACGTGTTTGGCATTTTTTACACGTACCGGAGACACGTGCTTATGTTGACACAGTCCTTTTAATATAAATAGCCTCACGTCAGTGTTTTGGCACGGAGCGTGTGTCCGTTCCGTGCCTACGTTTGACCGTGCCGAAAAAGCGCTGACATGTCAGTGTTTTCTCCGGCAGCACGGGTGTCACACGGCCCGCACCCGTACCACACGGGTGTAGTGTGGATGCGGTCCCGTGTGACACGCGCCGGAGAAAACACACATGTCAGTGAAAAAAAAACAAAACATTAACTCACCTTCTCCAGCCCTCCTGTCTCTGCCGCTGCTGCCTCTTGCTGCCGACCGCCGCTCATTATTCTCATTGAATATTCACTTCACTGCCTGGCAGCAGCAGCAGCGGGGAGACGGGAGGGCTGGAGACTGAGGATCAGCACCATGGACAGCAGCGCGGACATCAGGAAGGACCAGGTGAGTATAATAATTACCGGTTCTACGTGTGCTATCGCGGATAGCACACGTAGAACACACGTGTCACGCACGTACCAGAGACACGTACTTACCTGCACGCAACACGCAGGGAAAATACGTGTCTCTCGGCACGTGCGTGAATTTCACGTGAGTGTGGCAGAAGCCTAAGCTGCAGCCACCACCAATGGGCTCTTATATACAGCATTCTAACATGCTGTATATAAGAGCCCAGGCTGCTGTGTAGTACGTAAATAACACTTTATAATACTTACCTAAGGTTCGGTGCGGTGCAGACCGGTCGGATGGGTGTGTCTGTTCTTCAGTACTGGCACCTCCTCTTTCAGCTATATTTGTCCTCCTTCTTCTACAACCTGGGTGCATGACGCATCCTACATCATGCACAATAGCCGGCATTGAGGTCCTGCGCCGGGCCCTAGAGTACTTTGATCTGCCATGCTCAAGGCAGATTAAAGTACGCCTGTGCAGGACCCCACTGTCTGCTTGTGCAGATGACATACACCCATGCATCAGAAGAAGGAGGACAAAGATGGCCGAAAGTGGAGGTGCCGGTACCGAAAAATGAAGACACCCATCCGACCAGTCTGTACCGCAACGCCCATTAGGTGAGTATTATAAAGTGATTTTTACATTCTACACAGCGGCCTGGGTTCTTATATAAAGCACGTTAGAATGCTGTATATACAGTGCCTACAAGTAGTATTCAACCCCCTGCAGATTTAGCAGGTTTACACATTCGGAATTAACTTGGCATTGTGACATTTGGACTGTAGATCAGCCTGGAAGTGTGAAATGCACTGCAGCAAAAAAAGAATGTTATTTCTTTTTTTATTTTTTTTTTTTAAATTGTGAAAAGTTTATTCAGAGGGTCATTTATTATTCAACCCCTCAAACCACAAGAATTCTGTTTGGTTCCCCTAAAGTATTAAGAAGTATTTCAGGCACAAAGAACAATGAGCTTCACATGTTTGGATTAATTATCTCTTTTTCCAGCCTTTTCTGACTAATTAAGACCCTCCCCAAACTTGTGAATAGCACTCATACTTGGTCAACATGGGAAAGACAAAGGAGCATTCCAAGGCCATCAGAAACAAGATCGTGGAGGGTCACAAGGCTGGCAAGGGGTACAAAACCCTTTACAAGGAGTTGGGCCTACCTGTCTCCACTGTTGGGAGCATCATCCGGAAGTGGAAGGCTTATGGAACTACTGTTAGCCTTGCACGGCCTGGACAGCCTTTGAAAGTTTCCACCTGTGCCGAAGCCAGGCTTGTCTGAAGAGTCAAGGCTAACCCAAGGACAACAAGGAAGGAGCTCCGGGAAGATCTCATGGCAGTGGGGACATTGGTTTCAGTCAATACCATAAGTAACGTACTCCACCGCAATGGTCTCCGTTCCAGACGAGCCCGTAAGGTACCTTTACTTTCAAAGCGTCATGTCAAGGCTCGTCTACAGTTTGAGGAAAAAACCGTCATAAATAATTGTTAAGGGATCATAAACTGTAAACCGTAGAAAAACCCTTTAAGAAAAAACTCGTCTACAGTTTGCTCATGATCACTTGGAGAACTCTGAGACAGACTGGTTCAAGGTTCTCTGGTCTGATGAGACCAAGATCGAGATCTTTGGTGCCAACCACACACATGACGTTTGGAGACTGGATGGCACTGCATACGACCCCAAGAATACCATCCCTACAGTCAAGCATGGTGGTGGCAGCATCATGCTGTGGGGCTGTTTCTCAGCCAAGGGGCCTGGCCATCTGGTCCGCATCCATGGGAAGATGGATAGCACGGCCTACTTGGAGATTTTGGCCAAGAACCTCCGCTCCTCCATCAAGGATCTTAAGATGGGTCGTCATTTCATCTTCCAACAAGACAACGACCGAAAGCACACAGCCAAGAAAACCAAGGCCTGGTTCAAGAGGGAAAAAATCAAGGTGTTGCAGTGGCCTAGTCAGTCTCCTGACCTTAACCCAATTGAAAACTTGTGGAAGGAGCTCAAGATTAAAGTCCACATGAGACACCCAAAGAACCTAGATAACTTGGAGAAGATCTGCATGGAGGAGTGGGCCAAGATAACTCCAGAGACCTGTGCCGGCCTGATCAGGTCTTATAAAAGACGATTATTAGCTGTAATTGCAAACAAGGGTTATTCCACAAAATATTAAACCTAGGGGTTGAATAATAATTGACCCACACTTTTATGTTGAAAATTTATTAAAATTTAACTGAGCAACATAACTTGTTGGTTTGTAAGATTTATGCATCTGTTAATAAATCCTGCTCTTGTTTGAAGTTTGCAGGCTCTAACTTATTTGCATCTTATCAAACCTGCTAAATCTGCAGGGGGTTGAATACTACTTGTAGGCACTGTAAGAGCCCAACGGTGGTGGCCGCAGCTTATAGTCACCAAATCTGGTGATAGGGTCCCTTTAATAGATTGATACAAAGTAAAGGGATATAAATATAGAAGATGGATGGACAGATATCTAGAGAGAAGATGAATATAGGCTGGAATGGAGCAATGCAGGATGTAATCACAATATGTTTGTCTTGATTTTTGCATGGCTCTGACTCTGCAGAGCCAGTGCATATATGTTGTCTCCAAGGTTAGATCCGAGAGGTGGGGCCTGTTCGGTCGTGCCTTGTTCTGGAGGTCATGCTGTCATATCTTGGTGTTATTACATCCGGTACACTGTCAGTAATAATTCCTGCTCTGCAGCATGCAACTGGTTCCTGTGAGTGTACTCTGATCAAGTCCTGCTACCCAGTACCATTATCCCTGATCTCTGTCCCTCCTGCATGGTCTGACCTCTGTTTCTCCTGTCCAGTCTGTCCTCCCTGCTCACTTGACCCTGGTCAAATTCTGTGTCCTCACCTCCACTCCCACCTCTGTGCGTACCTGTTTTCCCTGACCTCCATCACTATTGCCCGGTCTGTCTTCCTGAACCTTGTCCTATTCCGTGTCCCGTCCTCTGCTCCCTCCCCTCTACTTACGTGTTCTCCCGGTATCTGACCTCAGTTTTGTTTTTGGACATTGGCTTGCTTACTTCTCAGTACATGACATCTTGGCTCAGACCTTGGCTAATTCACTATCCTTGCGCTTGTGTTTAGCGACCATTAGTGGGCCTCTGTCTTCCTGCGCTCAGGAGCTCTTCCTCCTCCTGAGCCCCAACGCCCCCTAGTGGTAACTTTACAATATCCTCTTCAGGATATATCGAGAGCCCAAAAGAGTACAACCTTGAAGAGGACTTCATGGGGGACAAACAAATAGGTCACACTCCTGGGATTATGGTGTGAATTGGCATAACGTATGATTCAAAGACCCTTGTTGTATCCAT
Source organism: Anomaloglossus baeobatrachus (assembly GCF_048569485.1). NCBI lineage: Eukaryota > Metazoa > Chordata > Amphibia > Anura > Aromobatidae > Anomaloglossus > Anomaloglossus baeobatrachus. Next base: position 513,520,346 of record NC_134353.1, read on the forward strand.
TCTAGGTAAACTAGTACCTTGGCATTATATTGATATGGATGTGAATACAGTGGTATGGCCATTTTTCCAAAGTGTCCCAGAAATTGCTTTACACGCAACGACATCGCTAACTAGACGTCGTTGGGGTCACGGAATTCGTGACGCACATCCGGCCTCGTTAGTGACGTCTTTGCGTGTGAAATGCACGAACGACCACTAACGATCAAAATTACTCACCTAATCGTTGATCATTGACACGTCGTTCTAATCCCAAATATCATTGCTGGTGCAGGACGCAGGTTGTTCGTCGTTCCTAAGGCAACACGCATCGCTACGTGTGACACCCCAGGAGCGAGGAACAACACCATACCTGTGTCCTCCGGCAACGAGGTGGGCATCACTTTCTTTCGGCTGCTCTCCGCCCCTCCGCTTCTATTGGACGGCTGCCATGTGACGTCGCTGTGACGCCACACAAACCGCCCCCTTAGAAAGGAGGCGGTTCGCCGGCCACAGCGGCATCGCTAGGCAGATAAGTATAGTGTGACGGGTCCTAGTGATGTTGTGCACCACGGGCAGCGATTTGCCCATGACGCACAACCGACGGGGCGGGTGCTTGCACCAGCGACATTGCTAGTGATGTCGCTGTGTGTAAAGTGGCCTTTACTGTGAGCAGACTGCAATGCCTAAGCTTGCTATCATGGCCTGTTGCGTTTCCAGACTTGTCTACTATTGAGCACATATGAGATGTCCTGCAAAGAAAGCTGGCAGCAGCAAATCTTGATGATTTGCATGCTCTACTGCATTCAGTGTTGCAGAACATTTGATAAACATTAATATCCTCATCGATAGCATGCAAAGATGTGTAAATGTGTGTATTTCTGTGCATGGAGCTTATACTTGATACAAAATAAACTCAGATGTTTTGCAAAAATTTGGTTCCATTATTTCATTTGAATATATTAAAATGTTTGTCAATCCTTCAATATCCTCATATCCACAACGTTCTTTTTCTAAAGGTACCGTCACACTAAGCTACGCTCCAGCGATCCCACCAGCAACCTGACCTGGCAGGGATCGCTGGAGCATTGCTACACGGGTTGCTGGTGATCTGTCAAGCAGGCAGATCTCACCAGCAACCAGTGACCAGCCCCCAGCCAGCAGCGACGCGTGGAAGCGATGCTGTGCTTGGTAACTAAGGTAAATATTGAGTAACCAACCCGATATTTACCTTGGTTACCAGCGCACACCGCTTAGTGCTGGCTCCCTGCACTCCTAGCCAGAGTACATGTCGCGGGCGGGGAGGAGGGTGTCAGCACACTACGCTCACCCCTTCTGCTCGGGTCCGGCGGCTGCTGCTCAGTGGTGGCTCGAGCTGTGGGCCGGATCCCGGGGGTTTCTCGAGCGGCGCTCCTCGCCCGTGAGTGAAAGGGGTTTGTTGGGTGTGGGAATTGTTTATTGTCCGTTACTCCACCCACGGTTGTGGTGATTTCACCACCGCTGCTCAATATGGGGATCCCGGGGATGGTGATGCAGAGCAGCCAGGTGTTGTGTTGCCCCACCGTGGGTAGGGGTTGGTGATCCCGGGGCCCAGTGATGGTGAGGGAGGTGCAGGGCCTGGTGGGCGCAGGGATGCGGGGGCAGCGCTGTGCCTTGCGGCACTGTGGTACTCACTCAGCCTGAGACGTTGACACAGTTTTTACGGTAAACCAAACGGCTGGTAAGACGGTCCCACGGACGGCTGCACTTGCTCTCCCAGTAGGTGACGGTGATGTCCCTCTTCCTTTGTTTACTTGTTGGTTGCGATGGGTCCCCACCGGTAACCCGCTCCCCGGCTTCAAGCTGGACCGCAGGAGCTCTACTCTTTGCCCGCAGGCGCTGGCCCTGAGAAACTGGTGCCCTGGCGGTGGCGGTGTCTCTCCTATTCTGGTTGGGCTGTTGCCTTCAATCGGGACTTGGTTGTTGGGGGATCTACGTCCCCTTCACTGACGGATTCGGCAAATTATGGCGACTCCTAGCCTTGCCGGGGTCCGAGAGGCCCCTGCCCTGGTGCTGACTGTCCTTCGGAACACTGCTCCAGACCGCCGGGCACACAGCCTCCGGGGTCCTTCCAGGAACTTCCAAACGGTCCCCCTCCAGACAGTCACCGCCGTTGCTGACCTGTCCTGCTGGACTACTTCAGGCTTTTGCACACTCTTTCTGTTCTGTCACCACTCTCGCTTTCCTCCTTTACCACTTTACTCCCTTAACTTCTCTTAGCTGTTCTTTACTCGAGCCCTGCCTGGGCTAATCTTGTTGTTTACTCTTTCATTTCCCTCACTGGACTCCACTTCACTCTTGCCCTGCCTGGGCTCAACTGCCTGGTTTCTCCCGCCTCCAGAGCTGTGTACTCCTCGGTGGGCGGAGCCAACCGCCTGGCCCACCCCCTGGTGTGAATCATCAGCCTCTGGAGGAAGGCAACAAGGATTTTTGGTTAGCTGTGGTGTTCCTAACTGGGATGTAGGGTGTGGTGGTGTGTGACCTGTGTCCCCTGGCTTGCCCAGGGCGACACATTCCCCCTTAGCAAAATGCAGACCGTCCGCGGGCTGCCGTCCAACACCGGATTTATTTTTCTGTAAAAGATAACATGGTAAAATAACATATGTACATTTTTAATAACTCTTCCCTTAACGGGAGGCACATTTCTTAAACGTTGCATAACGGTTTACGTTTACGGTTTCCGCTCTCTCCCACCCAAGCAACCTGGCCCTGATGCTGCCCCTAAAGCCCAGGCAGCACCCCTTGACCCACAGTCCAGCACACGGTACCCGAGCGGGATCTGTCCTTCCCTCCAGAGGGTAGCCACCGGTTCCTTTGGTGGCTGGGCCCCAGCCTGCTCTGCTTAGGGCCCTCCCTCCAACCTGCCTCTCCGGAGGCGGCATTGCGGAAACGGTAACGGCAAACAACATATTTACAAGCCACTAACGTTTGTGGTTGCCCTGCAAGTTCACGGGCTTGTCCATGGAAAGTCCTCCATGCAACTTTTTAAACGGTCCCCACTGGGACAACGGTGCCGGCTCCAGCCGGTTGCAAATCACACAGATAATCAGGTTAACTTCGGTAATTATTTCCTTATCATTCTTTCAAACTTTTCAAACTTATAAACAAACAAACACTCTTTACATTCCCTGACCCCTTTTTCTCACAGAACGGTCTCCCTGTACCTAAGTGGAGGTCTACCTAGGTTGGAACGGGTGGACCTTCGGGGCCCGGTGTCAGTGGTGCTAGACAGTGGGGTAGAGGAAACAATCGGTTCCTCCTCCCTGCTATAGTGTGGAGCAGGCGGAGGTGCAGGGGAGCTGAGTACAGGTTCATCCCTGGGCACTGGCACTGGTTCTGGCTCACGGTTAACCGCTTCCACTACTTCTTCATCCACGGGTTGTGCGAACAGTATCACTGGAAGAATCACCGCGCCGTTCTGTGTAGGCCAGTTTGCTGGGAAGTCACCCATTACAGTGTGGATTACCTCTGCGGCCTTCTCTGCTGGTGGAGGAACCGGTACTTCAGCCTCTGCCTCCAACGCTGGAGGGCACCTTTTTAGATGGTCCCGGGAAACTGTGGCCAGGGTGCCCCCTTGGTCACGACTGATCTGATAGGCCTTCCCATCTCCCCATTCTGTGGGTTGTATGACGTAAGGGACTTGTTCCCACTGATCATCCAGCTTGTGGGCCTTCCTCTTCCGTTCCAGCACTACATCTCCTGGCTGGAAAGGACCCGCGGACGCCTTCTGATTGAACCGGTGCTCCTGCAGTTCTCGACTTCGACTGAGGTTTTTCTCCACATACTCCTGGATTTGCCGGTATTGTGCTCTCCTCCGACTTTCCCACTCCGCCGTCGAAGGGAGGGCTTCTGGGGCCTCCAACCCCATCTCCAGATCCACCGGCAGGCGACCAGGCCGAGCCCTCATCAGATACGCCGGGGTGCACTTCGTCGAGCTAGAGGGGATATTATTGTACATGTCGACCAAGTCGGGTAACTTTTCCAGCCACAGGTTCCGTTCCTCCAGCGGTAGCATCTTGAGAAGCCCCAGGACCAGGTGGTTCATTTTCTTGCACATGCCGTTGGTTTGGGCGTGGTACGGAGTGGTCCGGATTTTCTTGCAGCCGTACAACTGGCAGAATTCGTGGAACACCTCTGCTTCAAAGGCCGGGCCTTGGTCAGTCAGCACCTTTTCGGGGTACCCATGGGGTCGGCAAAAATAAGCCTGGAAAACTCGAGCAGCAGTTCGACCAGTCAGGTCCTTAACGGGGACTACCACCATAAATCTTGAGTAGTGGTCTACAATGGTCAATGCGTAGGTGTACCCACTTCGGCTAGGGGTGAGCTTGACATGGTCTAGGGCGACCAACTCCAGTGGCTGATGGGTGACTATTGGATGTAAGGGTGCCCTCTGGCTAGTCTCGTCCTTCCTCCTCAGCGTACAAGGACCGCACTCTCGGCATCAGGCTTCCACCGATTCACGCATCCCACTCCAATAGAACCGCTCCCTCAACAGCATCTCCAGCTTCTTCCACCCGAAGTGGCCAGCACCATCATGGTATGCCCGCAGGACGGTAGCGACGTCAGCTTGAGGAATGACCAACTGGCATATTTTCTCATGGGTCTTCGGGTTGATCAGCTCATGGTACAGCCTCCCTTGGTGTAGGTAAAGCCGTTTCCGTTCTTTCCACAAGCGTTGGGCTTCGGCTGGAGCGGCAGGGTCTATTCCCGTAGCACCTTGTTCTACCAGAGTCTTGACAAGGCGAACAGCCGGCGCTTGGTCCTGAGCTTCCTGCCACTCTTGACTGGGCCGTGGGTCCAGATCCACTCGTTGCTGATGTACTTGTACCCTCTCAGTAGGCGGCTGGTGAAACGCAGGCAACTCGATCTCCTCGAGGTCGTTATCCTCGCACCCCTCTTCTGACAAATGGGGCATTCGGGAGAGTGCATCAGCGTTTATGTTGACACGACCGGCTCGGTACTTTATGGTGAAATCATAGTTGGCTAGCCGGGCTACCCACCGCTGCTCCAGTGCGCCCAACTTGGCTGTGTTCAGGTGAGTCAGCGGATTGTTGTCCGTAAACGCGGTGAATGTTGCTGCCGCCAAGTAGTGGCGGAACCGCTCCGTGATAGCCCACACCAACGCCAATAGCTCGAGCTTGAAGGAGCTGTAGTTCTCAGGGTTCCTTTCGGTCGGCCGGAGTTTTCGGCTAGCGTAGGCAATCACCTTCTCCTTTCCGTCCTGGACCTGGGATAGGACCGCTCCTAGCCCCACGTTACTGGCGTCCGTGTGGAGGATGAACGGGCGCCCATAATCAGGGTACGCCAGGACCTCTTCTCCGGTCAAGGCCGCCTTCAACTGGCAAAAGGACTCCTCATGCTTGTTCTCCCACGACAGTGGGGCTCCAATGGGTCTACCACCTTTGGTCTGTCCCACGAGGAGGTCTTGCATGGGGGCAGCCATCTTCGTGTACCCCTTTATAAAGCGCCGATAGTACCCCACCAGACCCAGAAACTGCCTTACTTCCCTCACTGTAGTTGGTCTCGGCCAGCTCTGGATGGCAGTAATCTTCTCAGGGTCGGGGGCGACACCATCTGCACTCACCACATGCCCTAGATACTGCACCCTGGGTTTCAGCAGGTGGCATTTAGAGGGCTTCAATTTCATCCCGTACTTGGCAAGGGACGCGAACACCTCGGCCAGGTGCTCCAGATGGGCCTCATACGTCTGGGAATAAACAATCACATCATCCAAGTACAACAGGACGGTCTCGAAGTTTAAACGTCCCAGACAGCACTCCATCAGCCGTTGGAAGGTTCCGGGGGCATTGCACAGCCCAAACGGCATGCTATTGAATTCGCAGAGCCCCATCGGGATGGTGAAGGCGGTCTTCTCCCGGTCCTCTGGGGCCACGGCCACTTGCCAGTATCCGCTGGTGAGGTCAAGGGTCGAGAAGTAGTTTGCAGTTCTCAGTGCAGCCAAAGACTCTTCAATACGAGGTAATGGATAGGCATCTTTATGGGTTATCTGGTTGATCTTCCGGTAGTCCACACACATCCGCATGGTACCATCCTTCTTCTTGACCAGTACCAACGGAGCGGCCCAGGGACTACAGCTGTCCCGAATAACCCCTGCCTCCTTCATATTCCTCAACATATCTTTGGCACACTGGTAATGTGCAGGGGGAATAGGTCTACACCTCTCTTTGATAGGGGGATGTTCACCGGTGGGAATGTGGTGTTGGACCCCCTTGATCTGCCCAAAGTCTAGGGGGTGCTTACTGAAAACCTGTTCGTACTCCTGCACCACCCTGTATACCCCTGCCCTGTGATGTGTAGGGGTATCATCAGTGCCTACATGTAGCTGTTGATGCCACTCCTTTGTTTCCCCCTGGGGTGGGGAAGTGCTGGTGGTAGGTGGGAGTGTGGATGGACTGGCTTCATGGATAGTGTGAGGGTCCAGGGTGAGCAGCTTGGCAATGGTGGCATACCGGGGAAGCCTGACTTCTTCCTCTCCACAGTTCAGCACTCTCACAGGCACTCTCCCTTTCTTCACATCCACCACCCCTCGGGCGGCCATTACAGTGGGCCAGTACTCGGAAGGCATGGGCTCCATCATCGCAGGGTAGTCACGCCCCTGAGGCCCTACTGCTGCCCTACACCAGATCATCATCTCACTCCTAGGGGGCACAGTCAATGGAGCAACATCCATCACTCTCACTCCACCAATCTCCCCTCCTGTTGAGCTTACATGCTGGCGGTACATCAGGGCTCGGATCTCACGCTGCACAGCCCTCTGCCGGCTCCCTGCCGCTGTGGCGGCCAGCTGTTGTAATAGGGTTAACACATCAGCCATGCAGTGCTCCATCACATTGGTTCCCAGCACTATTTTCGGGTTATGATCACTGGGTTCATTCATGATCACAATCAAACCCTGGTGTTGCAGTTCAGCTTGCCCCACTGTCATAGCCACTTGTTTATACCCCACCTGGGTCAATGGAAGTCCATTAGCGGCAATCAACATTATACTATTGTGTGGGGGCGCCAGCTCGTCTATGGCCCAATACCGCTGGTACAACGTGTACGGTATGGTAGTTACCTGTGATCCAGTGTCCAAGAGAGCCATCACTGGTATGCCGTCCACAGCCACGGGGATGATGGGGCGGGCCCCGATGTATCGGTCCCACCAGTCCGGGGGGCCACAATGTTCTACTCCTGAGGATTGGCCCGGGGCCCCAGGGGTTGGTCGTTTAACGGGCACTGTCGGAAGTAATGACCCGGCTTACGGCACTTGTAGCAGATTGGGGGTCTGCTACGCGGATTGTTAGCACTTCTCCGCTGCATCCAGGGAACATCCTCGGGACTGTCAGCAAGCTGTATCTGTGCTGGAGGCTGAGATCTGGTCAGAGGTTGTAGTGCAGCAAGGATTTTGGCAAGGTCTCCGTCCATGCGACGGACCTGGGCTGCCAGTTCTTCCACTGTGCTGCTCGGGGCTGCAGGTATTGGAGGGGTTGGTTTGGCTGAGGCCGCCACAACGGGAGCCGTCTCGACGGGCCACGGGGCGGGTTCCAGAACTTCGGCAGCTGGGGGCTGTAGTGCTTTAATGGCCCGCTCCTTTAACACAGCAAAGTCCACATCAGGGTGTTCCAGGGCCCACAGCCGGAGTTGTTTACGATCCTCAGGGGACCTCATCCCCTGCGCAAATTGCTCCACTAACATCTTGTTGCTATCCGCCTCATTAATAGGGTTCACCCGCTTCAGCGTGCGGAGGGCGGTCTGCAGACGTAGAGCATAGTCCCGAATGCTATCCCCAGCTTGTTGCCGGCACTGGTAGAACTGCATTCTCAGCTCAGCTTCAGTCCGGGTCTCGAAGGCAGTCTGTAGCTTCTCAAAGATGGTGGCTACAGAGAGCCGGTCTCCCTCGGCCCAGGTCTCCGCTTCCTGCTCCGCCGCACCAGTTAACTGGCCTAGCACTATCGCTGCACGTTGCTTATCAGTCAGGGGGTACAGCTCTAGCAACGGGTTAAGCTTTTTCCGGAAGGCCTGTAGGGCATCCGGTTTCCCGTCATACTGCGGTAGCCAGGCAGCTCCGGGCGCATAGGGCAAGGAGAACGGCATGACCTGAGCGAGCGCGGGGGCCGCGGCACCTCCCGCCGGTGCGGCCGGGACCTGGGCAGGCCCATTCCCATCCGCGGGTGCCGCTGCGGCTGCGACCACCGCTCCTCCAGCGGCTCCGTCGGGCGCAGACATCTTGTCTCCGTCCCCCTTAGCTCTTTCCGGCCCCTCCTCTCTCGGGGCGGGGTTCTGGCCTTCGCGCCTCTACTACTCGAGAAGACGCTCGAGCGGGAACTTTTTGCGCCAAAGATGGCGGCTTCTGAAATTTTTCTGCCGGATGCCTCCGGCGGTAACAAGGCGCACCTCTACCAAACGGCAGAGCGGTAAGATCCTGTTTGTGACGCCAAGTTGTCGCGGGCGGGGAGGAGGGTGTCAGCACACTACGCTCACCCCTTCTGCTCGGGTCCGGCGGCTGCTGCTCAGTGGTGGCTCGAGCTGTGGGCCGGATCCCGGGGGTTTCTCGAGCGGCGCTCCTCGCCCATGAGTGAAAGGGGTTTGTTGGGTGTGGGAATTGTTTATTGTCCGTGACGCCACCCACGGTTGTGGTGATTTCACCACCGCTGCTCAATATGGGGATCCCGGGGATGGTGATGCGGAGCAGCCAGGTGTTGTGTTGCCCCTCCGTGGGTAGGGGTTGGTAATTCCGGGGCCCAGTGATGGTGAGGGAGGTGCAGGGCCTGGTGGGCGCAGGGATGCGGGGGCAGCGCTGTGCCTTGCGGCACTGTGGTACTCACTCAGCCTGAGACGTTGACACAGTTTTTACGGTAAACCAAACGGCTGGTAAGACGGTCCCACGGACGGCTGCACTTGCTCTCCCAGTAGGTGACGGTGATGTCCCTCTTCCTTGCACCTTTGTTTACTTGTTGGTTGCAATGGGTCCCCACCGGTAACCCGCTCCCCGGCTTCAAGCTGGACCGGAGGAGCTCTACTCTTTGCCCGCAGGCGCTGGCCCTGAGAAACTGGTGCCCTGGCGGTGGTGGTGTCTCTCCTATTCTGGTTGGGCTGTTGCCTTCAATCGGGACTTGGTTGTTGGGGGATCTACGTCCCCTTCACTGACGGATTCGGCAAATTATGGCGACTCCTAGCCTTGCCGGGGTCTGAGAGGCCCCTGCCCTGGTGCTGACTGTCCTTCGGAACACTGCTCCAGACCGCCGGGCACACAGCCTCCGGGGTCCTTCCAGGAACTTCCAAACGGTCCCCCTCCAGACAGTCACCGCCGTTGCTGACCTTGCTGACCTGTCCTGCGCACAGCTGGACTACTTCAGGCTTTTGCACACTCTTTCTGTTCTGTCACCACTCTCGCTTTCCTCCTTTACCACTTTACTCCCTTAACTTCTCTTAGCTGTTCTTTACTCGAGCCCTGCCTGGGCTAATCTTGTTGTTTACTCTTTCATGTCCCTCACTGGACTCCACTTCACTCTTGCCCTGCCTGGGCTCAACTGCCTGGTTTCTCCCGCCTCCAGAGCTGTGTACTCCTCGGTGGGCGGAGCCAACCGCCTGGCCCACCCCCTGGTGTGAATCATCAGCCTCTGGAGGAAGGCAACAAGGATTTTTGGTTAGCTGTGGTGTTCCTAACTGGGATGTAGGGTGTGGTGGTGTGTGACCTGTGTCCCCTTGCTTGCCCAGGGCGACACATACACATCGGGTTAATTACCCGATGTGTAGTCTGGCTATGTGTGCAGGGAGCAGGGAGCCGGCACTGAGAGCGGCGGACGCTGGTAACGAAGGTAAATATCGGGTAACCAAGGAAAGGGCTTCTTGGTTACCCGATATTTACATTGGTTACCAGCGTCTGCAGAAGCCGGCTCCCTGCTCACTGCACATTCAGTTGTTGCTCTGTCGCTGTCACACACAGCGATGTGTGCTTCACAGCGAGAGAGCAACAACTAAAAAATGGTCCAGGACATTCAGCAACAACCAGCGACCTCACAGCAGGGGCCAGGTTGTTGCTGGATGTCACACACAGCAACATCGCTAGCAAGTTGTGCCTCAGCAGCGATGTTGCTAGCGATGTTGCTTAGTGAGATGTGGCCTTTAGTGTTACAATTTCAATGTTCAGTAGCGTATAATAAAAAAACACATTGTCTATCTTTTACATAGTTCCATAAAACTAATAAAACAATGCACTTTTTTACTATATCATTTAAAAAGTTATAGAATGAAATAATCAGAATGAAAATTTAGATCTAAAGCTGAAAAGATCGTCAGAGTTTCAGGCATTTTTTTATTGTACTAGTATGCCAATGTTTGGGGTACATGTTTTACATGTTTTAGTCGCTGTTTATGTTAGAGCCATGCCGGTATAGTTACTAAATTTATTACATATTTGCTCTTTTGAACCATTTCATTAAAAGGCTGGGCACTTTTCCATTTATTCCATGAGTCTTATTTTTCATCACTTCTATAAATTGTCTTGTAAAAGGAGTGTTAAATCTATGACAGATAAATATAATCTTAGAGTTATAGAAAAAAAATTCAGATTCTTGTAAATTTTCAGTATATTTTGCATGTGGCGCACCAGGCCATATACTAAGATGGGGTAGTGCAAAAATTATCTATATTTGGGGAGTATTAATAGGTTTTTTGTTAGCTAAATGAAAAAGCGATAGCTTTTCAGAAGCCAAGGAAAAATGGTCAATTTTTTGGGGGAACGCTTAATTGTATTAATAATAATAATAATAATAATAATAATAATAACAACAACAACAAAAATAATAATTATTATCATTATTATTATTACTACTATTATTATTATTATTATTATTATTATTATTATTATTATGGCTCTTAGCAGACTAAATGCAGAAATATTGCCTTCTCAACTAGTACTAAAAAAATGATGCCTTTTTTTAGAATCTACAACTGTTTTTTTATTCTCAAAGTTAATAAATAATTACAAAGGATTTTTAAAAAGTTTTTTCCAAACTTTATTCTTTTTTATGAAGTAGACTAGGGTAGCTTCTTTCAAATGAAAGCAAGCCATGCAAAAAGCTAGCCATATGTTAGGAGCTGTTTCATGCTTGTGTATCTTTCAGAGAGTATGTTTCCTAACAGCAGTACATTATAGATATAGAAAAAACAAGAGGCAACCAAGAGATACAGTATGTGGCTGGTGTTGTTGTGCCGTGCCAAAAGCAGAAACTGCACAGTAGAAAAATAGGACGAGACAGGCAAAGAGATATTAGACAGTGCAAGGCCAGCAATGGCAGCATCAGCAGAATTACAGTATAGATGATATTGTAGACAGGGTGTAGATGGTTGGGTTAGCTTGTGCTAGCAAATGTCTGCAACAAATATCAGCCCCAACTTTGCATCTCTTGGCAGAAAACTGCACAGAAACCGTGGTTTGTTTTCCCTAGCAGATTTGGTGCAAGAATTTGGTGTATAGTGAGTTCACCTGAGGTGTGGTCACTGAGGTCAATGAGTTCACTGAGGTGAGTTTACTTGCAGTCACAGATGGGATACCGTGGGAACCTCCAGCTGTGACCACAGGTAAATTTAGTGATGTCACTGCTGATAGCTGCAGCTCTGTCAGTGTCTACCTGAAGTTGCAGCAGGCGGTCATGTTCTCTTAGACACCTCCCCATTACTAACTTCGGGCTTAATGACAACTGGGATTTTTTTACAAATCACAGCTCTTATTAACCCCTTATATTACCTCGATTGCCACCGCTCCAGGGCAATCGAGATGAGCTTGGTAAAGCTCCGGAATTCTCGCATCTGATAGATGTGACAATTCCAGGGAGGGTGCAGGCTGCTATTTTTAAGCTGGGGGGCCCAAAAACCATCGGCTTCCCCAGGCTGAGATTACCAACCCCAGCTGCTAGCTTTATCTTGGCTGGGTATCAAAAATTGGAGGACCGCATGTCCTTTTTTTTAAAGTTATTTATTTATTTAAACAATTAAAAAAAGCTGAATTGGGTCATTAGTATTTTGATATACAGCTATTAGAACGCACACGGCTGGGGGCTACAGCCTGTAGCTGTCTGCTTTATCTAGGGTATCATAACATGGGGAACTTTATGTAATTTTTTAAATGTCGGGACTGATGGTGGGCGGGGGAAGCAGTGACTATAGATGAGAGCTAATGATGAGATCTGGAGGCAGTGTTACAGCCGCAGGGAAGATCGGAAAGTATAAGTGTCCTGCTTTATTCCTTATTTTATTTCTTTTCCAATCCCCTAAGCCCTTACGAAAACCATTATATCACACATAAGTTCGGGTCCCTTAGACTTGTATGGGGTTTAACATTCGGGGTGAAGTTTAGGTTGAAGTTAGGCTACCGAACCTGATTTTATTAAATGTACAGTAAGTCAATTAGAAAATATTAAAGACAATGCAATGAGCATTTTTTTGGTATGCTTTTAGACATTGCTTTTTGTATTTTCCAAAATTTAGCATGCTCTTTTATAAGGGAAATTTAGGAATCTCTAAAAAGCTGAAGTCTGTAAAAAGCCTCCTAAAAAGATTTGGAAAAAAATTAAATTCATTCTACTTTGCACATAATGTTGTGCCTCAAGCTGTTAAACTGAGCCATAAGAAATGCTCCCTACAGAAAATGCGTTAATAGGTAAAACAAGTAATTAGACAAATGCTCCATAAACGTCTAAACACAGCAGCCTTACATCATGACCACTCAATAAACTCTTCTACTGTAATTTAAAGAGTACCTTTAATTTTCTTAAAGGGAACCAATCACCAGAATTTTTGTATATAACCTAAAGCCAGTGCTATACTGGCACTATCATGGTGATTCTATATATACCTGCTCGGATGTTTAGATTTTGAAACCCAAGAAAGTATAGTTTATAAAATCGGCAGCTTCTTGAGTGACAGCAGCTGTCTGCTCCCTGCTGTGACCTGGACGTGCCCCCGTGCTGTCCAGATCACAGCACTTAGAGTACACCGCCACCATCCTTGTGTAGCCCACATCATATGCTGTGAGTTCCACTTTCCCCTGTGACCACCCTGTGCTCATTGATAGTCGAGCGGTGACACTGGGCTGACAGGAGGGTTAAGCCTAGAATGTACGTTATTTTGACGCTGCGTTGGGCGGAAGGAACACAGCATGTAACTTTTTTTGAGCGGCGGAAACCTTTATTTTTCACTGCGCATGCTCATTTTTTTTTTTTTTAATCACAGAAACTTTATTTTGTTACTCGGTGGCCAAACGTTCAGCTGAGCGCCTGGCCGCCGGCATGTGAAAGCGCTCAGCTGAGCGCCCGGCAGCCGGCATGTGAGAGCTCTCAGCTGAGCGCCCGGCCACCGGCATGTGAGAGCTCTCAGCTGAGCGCCCGGCCGCCAGCTATTGAGAGCTCTCAGCTGAGCGCCCGGCCGCCGGGTGATCAGCTGATCGTTCACAATAGTCTGCTGCCGGTAAAACTGTAAAGAAGAAAAAAAAAAAAAAAAAGCTTTACGTTGTTTTGTATGATCCGTTGCATCCGTTGTGCCATTATATGCAACGCATCCGTTGCATCTGTCACACAACGCAATGCAATGGATGCCGTTCAACGCATGTGTGAAAGTAGCCTTAGTGAGTCTGTTAGAATGTACAAGCTGTAGTCAGGACCTGGAAGGACCCCGTTCATTGTAGCTGATTCACTATTAAAGACACTACGAGTCCTGACTGCAGCCTGTTCATTTTAACGGACCCACTATTGAAGATACTACAGTAGAATGTATGGGATGAAGTCAAGACCTGGAAGGAGCCCGTACATTCTAGGCTCAACCCTGATAGGAGATGATGCCAGGAGCGAAGGAGGTTCGGGAATGAGGTGAGTACATTAGGTGCGATCACTGGCAGCTCTTCCTGTCACTGTACTCAGCGGTGACAGGAGTAGCTGCTGAGACACCAGGCTCACAGGAGGAGGTCCAGGATGGGATGAGTACTGGGGCCTAACATCTATTGTACAATGAATAATCAAAAATTACGCAACAAGTCACCATAATAATTTAGGCAATCAAAAATCTCCAATCATGAGCCAGCCATAACATTTATAACTAGGAGATAGTGACCATGACAATAATATCATGGTAAAATACTAAATTTTATTAATAAATATTTAAATATACAAATCACATTAAAAATCAAATCATGGACAAGAATGTTCCCTTAAACTAGCAGCAAGAAAAATAAAGTGCATTGTGCATGGACCAATCATTAAATATCAATAATAATAATAATAATAATAATAATAATAATAATAATAATCTAATAATAAATAGATGATAAATTATTGCTCATCCAAAGATGCATAGTTAGATAGTTGAATGCTAGAGAGGTTCAGAATTATTCCTATTGTATATCTCGTATATGTGCTAAACTGAATATAATAAATTAGTGAATTAAATAGGTGCGATTCTATACCTTAATGTGTGGTCCATTAGTCCTGCTTGCCGCATACCCCAACGCGCGTTAGTATTCCTCAGGATAAAAGGTAGAGGCCTCCTTCAATGCACAAGTGATGCTTGATGCACGTCATCATAAAAAATGTATAGGAAGCATATTCAGCAACCAAATATAAAATTTCTACACTGCAGGCATCCTATTAATTAGCATCACTGTACCATTATGGCCATGTATTTACTTTATAGTGCTAAATCCTGCTGACAGGTTCACTTTAAATAATGCTGGGCAGCCCACTTGATCTAATAGTATGGGCGTGAAAAATAGTTTGTAAACTTCTATGGAGCACTACACGTGTGTGATTGGCACTCCATTTAGGCCTTATAGATGTACATATAAAATAATAAGCCACCACTCCTATATGAATGGTAGGAATGTGAGTGGTTGTTTCATCAGTGTTTTGCACTTATGCTACCTCTGCCTTTTATCATGAGGGCCTGCTGCATCCTGCAGTGCATTAGTAATGAAACCAGGTATTGATAAATATAACACTTTTGTTTTTGCTCCCATTTTTCATGAGGTGAACTCAAAGATCTAAGACTTTTTCTCTGTACACAAAACGCCTTTTTCTCTATAATATTGTTCACAAAGTTGTTTAAATCTGTGTTAGTGAGCATTTCTTCTTTCCTGAGATAAAGTAACCACCTTATAGATGTGGCATATCAAGATGCTGTTTAGACAGCATGATTATTGCACAAGTGTGCCTAAGGGTGGCTTTACACACTACGAGATCGCTAGCCGATGCTAGCGATGGCGAGCGTGATAGCACCCGCCCCTATCGTTATGCCGATATGTGAAGATTGCTGCCGTAGCGAACATTATCGCTACGGCAGCGTCACACGTACTTACCTGCTCGGCGAGGCCGCTGTGACCGGCGAACCGCCTCCTTTCTAAGGGGGCAGTCACTAAGCGGCCGCCCAATCAAAGCGGAGGGGCGGAGATGAACGGGACAAACCTCCCGCCCACCTTCTTCCTTCCTCATTGCTGGCGTGTGGCAGGTAAGGAGAGGTTCCTCGTTCCTGCGGCGTCACACGTAACAATGTGTGCTGCCGCAGGGACGAGGATCAACTTCGCCCAAGCGACAGCAGCGATAATTGGGACAGGACCCCCATGTCAACAAGGAGTGATTTTGGAAGTTTTTGCAATGATCCAAAATCACTCCTAAGAGTCACACACAACGAGATCGCTACAACGGCCGGATTTGCATCACAAAATCCGTGACCCCAACGAGTTCGCTGTAGCGATCTCGTAGCGTGTAAAGCCCGCTCTAGGCTGGTCACCTTTTGGTCACTCTAAAATGTGTAGTTTTACAGTATTGGGGGTATCTGGGTAGGGGACAGAAAACCAGTCAGTATCCGTTGAGTCCACCATATGTCTCGCACAGTGCAACACATCTCCTATACACAGAATTGATCAGGTTGTTGATTGTGGCTTGTAGAATGTTGGCCTACTCCTCTTAAATGGCTGTGTGATGTTGCTGGATATTGGCAGAAACTGGAAAACACTGTCGTATACGCCGATCCAGAACATCCCAAACATGCTCAATGGCTAACATGCCCAGTGTGCATACTGGTAATGTAGTAACTGGGATGTTTTCAGCTTCCAGGAATTGTGTACAGATCTTTGCAACATGGGACTGTGCATTAACATGCTGCAACGTGATGTGATGGTCGTGGATGAATGGCACAGCAGTGGCCTCAGGATCTTGTCCCAGTATCTCTGTGCATTCAAAATGGTACTGTATTAATAAAATTCACCTGTGTTTGTTGTCCATAACATACAGCTGCTCATATCATAACCCCACCGCTACCATGGGCCACTCAATTAACAACGTTGATATCAGCAAACCGCTCACCCACACAATGCCATACACTGCCG
This sequence comes from Anomaloglossus baeobatrachus, assembly GCF_048569485.1. NCBI lineage: Eukaryota > Metazoa > Chordata > Amphibia > Anura > Aromobatidae > Anomaloglossus > Anomaloglossus baeobatrachus. Next base: position 513,536,739 of record NC_134353.1, read on the forward strand.
TGTACAGTGATAACAGGCATTTATCCTTTCAGGGAACACTTCTTCATCATGCCAGGTGCCATCGAATGTGAGAATTGGGATACTCAAGTCGGTTACGATGAATTGAAGTCAGGACAGCAATGAGGATGATGACCATCCAAATGAGCTTCACCAAGATGGTTTATGACAGTTTCTACAGAAATTCTTTGGTAATGCAAACAATCTTGGAGGTGAAGATGCTGGATTTTGAGGTCCTGAGCTGGTGTGGTTACAAGTGGTCTGCGAGTGTGAGGCTACTTGGATAAACTGACAAATTCTCTGAAATGCCTTTAGAGACGAGTTATGGTAAAGAAATGAACATTCAGGTCACGATCAAAAACTTTGATTGACATTATTTTGCAGTCAGCATGCCAATTGCACTCTCCCTCAGAACTTGTAATATCAGTGGCATTGTGCCGTGTGATAAAATTGCACCTTTTAGGATGACCTTTTATTGTGGCCAGTCTAAGGCACAGCTGTTCAATAATTATGCTGTCTAATCAGCATCTTGATTTGCCACACCTGTGAGGTGGATGGATTATCTTGGCAAAGGACAATTGCTCACTATACACTAAGGGGTGCTTCACACATAGCGAGATCGCTACCGAAATCGCTGCTACGGCACGGTTTTGGTGACGCAACAGTGACCTCATTAGCGATCTCGCTGTGTGTAACACTGAGCAGCGATCTGGCCCCTGCTGCGAGATCGCTGCTCGTTACACACAGCCCTGGTTCGTTTTCTTCAAAGGCGCTCACCCGCTGTGACACACAGATCACTGTGTGTGACAGCGAGAGAGCGACGAAATGAAGCGAGCAGGGAGCAGGAGCCGGCATCTGGCAGCTGTGGTAAGCTGTAACCAGGGTAAACATCGGGTAACCAAGGTGGTTACCCGATATTTACCTTAGTTACCAGCCTCCGCCGCTCTCACGCTGCCTGTGCTGCCGGCTCCCTGCTCTCTGCACTGTGACATGTAGCTGCAGTACACATCGGGTTAATTAACCCGATGTGTACTGTAGCTAGGAGAGCAAGGAGCCAGCGCTAAGCAGTGTGTGCGGCTCCCTGCTCTCGCGGTTATGATCGCTGCTTCGGCTGCTGTGTTTGACAGCTAAGGCTGGTTTCACACTACGTTTATTTAACATGCGTCAGGAACGTTTTTTTGCTGCAAAAGCGGATCCTGCTTTTACAGCAAAAAACGCATGCAAACGCATGTGTTATTTTGCAGGATCCTGTCACTGGATGTTTAGGGGCGGGCATTGGAGTCATGTGATCGGGAGTGAGGGGAACTAGAGTGGGAGCCGGCTTCTGACAGCTGCAGATGCTGGTAACCAAGGTAAACATCGGGCTTGGATACCCGATATTTATCTTGGTTACGAGTGTCTGCAGCTGCTAGGAGCAGGGCTGTCTGCACACGTAACCAACGTAAACATCGGGTAACTAAGATAAGTGGTTACCCGATATTTACCTTGGTTACGAGTGTCCGCAGCTCTCAGGTGGGAGAGAGAGGGAGGGGAGGAAGGGGGAAAGACAGAGAGAGAGAGAGAGGGTGAGGGAGGGAGGAGGAGAGAGAGACAGATCACGCAAGACTGGTTCTGTGCATGCTCAGTAGAGCAAGCAGGATCCTGTCTATCAGCACGCCAGCGTTCACCTGCGTTTGCGTGCTGTTTAGTCAGGATCCAGCAATTTGCAGTATTTGGACGCAGCTCAAAAATGCTACAAGTAGCGTTTTTGAAAGATGTTAAAAAACTGCAAGTCGCTGGATCCTCACTAGAACGCAGGCAAACGCAGGTGAACGCATGTTAACGCGAGTCCATTGCAAATGCATTGAAGTGAAAACGCATTTGCACTGGATCCGCTTTTCCGCTAAAAAAACGTTATGGACGGATGTTAAATAAACGTAGTGTGAAACCAGCGTAAGCAGCGATCATAACTGCGACTTACAAGGTCGCTGTTACGTCACAGAAAATGGTGACGTAACAGCGACCTCGTTGTCGCTGTCGCTTAGTGTGAACCAGCCCTAACACAGATTTGCACAAACTAGTGAACAATATTTGCAAGAAAAAGGCCTTTTGTGTACATAGAAAAAGTCATAGATCAATAGATAGATCTTTCAGCTCCACTCATGAAAAACAGGAGCAAAATCAAAATGGTTGCATTTATATTTTTGGTCAGTATATACTTTTTTAAGGTTGCCCCCAATTATATTCTTTGGTTGTTTAATACTTTCTTCTATTGTACAATCTGATGTAACAACTTCTTCTCTCATCCATCTATAATCCAAATAATGAACTTTTTTTATTACTCCATTGTCTTCATCATTTATTTTCTTGTCATTCCCTTTCATCTTTCTTACTCCCTTGAATTTACCTTTTACTTTTATTGACAGGATAAGCCTATGGCTACTATTAACATTTACTTTATTGAGCTCGTCAGTGTCTTCCTTTTTTGCAATAAATGTTTAATTTAATGTGCTAGATATGATGTGTTTTGTAACTCTTTAAGGACTGGGTTGTTTTGGTCCTCAATTATACAGAATTTTTTTTCTTTTTCTTTTAAACCCTTGTTTTCTGAAAAAAACTTTTTTTTTCATCAATGTCGCTATTTGAGGACTTGATTTTTTGCTGGTTGTTATATATTTTAAATAGTATTAACCTTAATGACCATGTCGGCATCTACTCACCCCTCCAGCCTCCACCTGGCTATCATTTTCCATCCCCCCAGGGCCAGCCACCACCTTTTTAACACCTGGCTACTACTTTTCCTTTCTAGACCCCCACTATCATTATGGGTAATTTCAACATCAGCATTGACACCTCCCACTCAATTGTCTCTAAACATTTAACACTTACTTCCTCCTTCGGCCTTACCCAATGGTCCTCTGCAGCTACTCACAAAGATGGCCACATGCTGAACCTCATCTTCATGCGCCTCTCTTCCTTATTTAACCTCTCAAACTCACCTAACCCCATCTGGCTACAACCTACTTACATTCTCTTCGCTCTTTTCTCCAAGTACACACCCCCTTCCAGGAACTTTCACACTATCTCAGAAATCTCAAACATCTTGATTTACACTTATTTTCTGAGTCCCTTCTCCCTCTCACAGAGATAGCTTCCTTACGCGACGCAGATGCTGCTGCCACTTTATATAATACAATATCTGTAGCTCTCGAATCTGCCGCCTCCTTCACACATACCAAAATTCACACAATCAACAGGCAAACTTATTAACACATGAGCCAGACTAAAGAACTGAGAGAAGCTTCCAGGGTTGTTGAAAGGAGATGGAAGAGGTCTCATTCCACTGAGCAGTTCATTGCATACAAACAGTTCCTCACCAATTTCAATGCCACACTCACTGCTGCAAAACAATGCTACTTCTTATTTCTCATATCCTCAGGATCTCACAACCCTAAACAGCTATTCAACATTTTCAACTTTTTTTCTTGTCTCTTTCTTAAGCCAGCTTTACACCTTACAATTAGGTGTGCGATCTCGTATGCGATGTGACACGCCCAGGTCGCATATGCGATTGAATGAGATTGCACATAGGTCGTTCATTTGCTGTCACACGTGCGTTAGTAGTGTATGTTAAATTGATCAATTTTGTGTGTGATCCTTTAGATCATGTGTTCTGTGACGTATGCATTGGGCACCTTTTTTTTTTTATTTATCGACTTGACAAGCGTGTGTAATGTGTAGGGATGCGGTTTTACTATGTCATCTGCCATTCAGCTCTGCTACATGGCCGCTGACAGCAGACACAGACAGCCATGTAGCAGAGCTGAATGGCAGATGACAGCAGACACAGACAGAGCCGCACTGTCAGAATGAACTCGGGTGAACCTCACCCGACTTCATTGTCATGCTGCGGCTCTGTCTGTGTCGCATCCTGATTAGCGGTCACCTGTGAAGGGCTCACCGGTGACCGCTAAACTCCTGAGTAAGTGAATTGAGCAGCCCTCTCTCATATACTCACCGATCCCCGATCCCCGGCGCTGCACGGCGTTCACACTGCTCCGGCGGCTTTTACTGTTTTGAAAAAGCCGGCCGCCCATTAAACAATCTCGTATTCCCTGCTTTCCCCGCCCACCGGCGCCTATGATTGGTTACAGTGAGACATGCCCCCACGCTGAGTGACAGGTGTCACACTGCACACAATCACAGCAGCTGGTGGGCGTGTCTATACTGTGTAGTGAAATAAATAATTAAATAATTAAAATAAACGGCGTGCGGTCCCCCCAATTTTAAAACCAGCCAGATAAAGCCATACGGCTGAAGGCTGGTATTCTCAGGATGGGGAGCTCCACGTTATGGGGAGCCCCCCAGCCTAACAATATCAGCCAACAGCCGCCCAGAATTGCCGCATTCATTATATGCGACAGTTCTGGGACTGTACCCGGCTCTTCCCGATTTGCCCTGGTGCGTTGGCAAATCGGGGTAATAAGGAGTTATTGGCAGCCCATAGCTGCCAATAAGTCCTAGATTAATCATGTTAAGCGTCTATGAGACACCCTCCATGATTAATCTGTAAATTACAGTAAATAAACACACACACACGAAAAATCCTTTATTAGAAATAAAAAACACAAACATATACCCTGGTTCACCACTTTAATCAGCCCCAAAAAGCCCTCCTTGTCCGGCGTACTCCAGGATGGTCCAGCGTCGCGTCCAGCTGTGCTGCATGAAGGTGACAGGAGCTGCAGAATACACCGCCGCTCCGGTCACCTCCACACAGCAAACGAAGACAGCCGCGCGATCAGCTGAGCTGTCACTGAGGTTACCCGCTGTCACTGGATCCAGAGGTGGATGCAGCGGTGGCCGCGGGTAACCTCAGTGACAGCTCAGCTGATCGCGCTACTCACCGCTGCTCCTCTCACCTCCACACAGCAACTGAGGTGAGTAGCGCGATCAGCTGAGCTGTCACTGAGGTTACCCGCGGCCACCGCTGCATCCACCGCTGGATCCAGTGACAGCGGGTAACCTCAGTGACAGCTCAGCTGATCGCCGGCTGTCTTCATTTGCTGTGTGGAGGTGACCGGAGCGGCGGTGTATTCTGCAGCTCCGGTCACCTCCATGCAGTAGCGCTGGATGCGACGCTGGACCATCCTGGATTACGCCGGACAAGGAGGGCTTTTTGGGGCTGATTAAAGTGGTGAACCAGGGTATATGTTTGTGTTTTTTATTTCTAATAAAGGATTTTTCGGGTGTGTGTGTTTATTTACTGTAATTTACAGATTAATCATGGAGTGTGTCTCATAGACGCCTGACATGATTAATCTAGGACTTATTGGCAGCTATGGGCTGCCAATAACTCCTTATTACCCCGATTTGCCAATGCACCAGGGCAAATCAGGAAGAGCCGGGTACAGTCCCAGAACTGTCGCATATAATGTATGCGGCAATTCTGGGCGGCTGTTGGCTGATATTGTTAGGCTGGGGGGCTCCCCATAACGTGGAGCTCCCCATCCTGAGAATACCAGCCTTCAGCCGTATGGCTTTATCTGGCTGGTTTTAAAATTGGGGGGGACCGCACGCCGTTTTTTTTAATTATTTAATTATTTATTTCACTGCACAGTATAGACACGCCCACCGGCTGCTGTGATTGGGTGCAGTGTGACACCTGTCACTCAGCGTGGGGGCGTGTCTCACTGTAACCAATCATAGGCGCCGGTGGGCGGGGAAAGCAGGGAATACGAGATTGTTTAATGGGCGGCCGGCTTTTTCAAAACAGTAAAAGCCGCCGGAGCAGTGTGAATGCCGTGCAGAGCCGGGCCGGGGATCGGAGATCGGTGAGTATGAGAGAGGGGGTAAGAGGGATAGACTGACATGGACAGAGAGAGAGGGACAGAGATAGTGACCGACTGACAGAGATTAGTGCATGACAGACATTGTGAGGCGCTTCAGAATGCAGCTTTTCAGCTGCGCTCTGAAGCGGACCTTTTTTAAGCTGCGGTGCAGAGCGCACACCTGCGCACATAGCATCAGACACCAAAATCGTATGAGGGATGTCACACGTTACAATTCACTAGGTTCATACAACAAAACGTCCAATGTATGAGGAATAAGCGACGTGTATGCGATCACCGTATTTTCGTTCAATCTTGATTGCACGTAGGTGTCACACGCAAATACGTCACGAACGATGCAGGATGTGCGTCACTTACAACTTGACCCCGACGACGGATTGAAAGATTTATTGAAGCGTGTAAAGCAGGCATAAAAGCAGAAGATTGACAACATCAGAGCGAGCTTTGGCCCACAATCCCCAAAGCCCCTCCTCATAACTACTCAGCCCTCTTCCTCAACATCCAGCTTCTCCACCATTACAGATTATCTTTCCTCTCCACTCTGAAGATCACATCTCACCAACTGTCAACTTGACCTGCTCCTGTCCCACCTCATTCCCAACCTCACAGCAGTCTTCATCTGGTGTATTTTATTCATGCTGGTGTATTTTATTCATGCTTTAAACATGCCTCAATCACACCAATCCCTAAAAATCCCTCCCTTGACTTATCCTCTGTGTCTAGCTATCGCCTCATATGACTTATCCCCCAAGATGCCATTCTTGGATCCCTCCTCTTTTCTCTATACAATTTCGACCAGGGACAGCTCATAGAGTCCCCCGGCCTTCAGTATCACCTCTATGCTGATGATACTCAGATCCACCTCTCTAGACATGATATCACTTCCTTACTAAACAGAATTCCACAATTTCTGTCTGCTATTTCACCCTTTTCCCTGCTCGATTTCTAAAACGTAGCACGGACAAAGAATTTATTATATTTTCTCCTCCTCTCTCAACCACCCCCAACAGACCTATCCATTGACGTTAATGGCTGCTCACTCTCCCCAGTCTCGCAAACTCATTGCCACGGTGTAACTCTTGACTCTGCTCTAGCCTTAAAGTCACATAAGCAAGCCCTCTTCACCTCCTGCTGACTATAGCTCTATCATATCTCCCAGATTCATAAATTTCTTAACCAAGAATCACCCAAAACACTAGTGCATGCCCTCATCATCTTCAGTTTTTCTTGTTTAATAAATTTGCAAAAATGTCTAAATTTCTGTTTTTTTTCTGTCAAGATGGAGTGCAGAGTGTACATTAATGAGAAAAAAATGAACTTTTTTGAATTTACCAAATGGCTGCAATGAAACAAAGAGTGAAAAATTTAAAGGGGTCTGAATACTTTCCAAACCCACAGTTTTACTCTTTCCTGACATTTTTCATCTCAATTTTATTAAATTTGGATTACTTTTACTTTTATTTTTATCTAATGTTTAATATCTTAGAAAAATTGAGCACCACATATCTGAAAGAATGCTAAAGCTATGTGCGCATGCTGCAGAAATTTTCTGCACCAAAAAACGCACCTGTGGCACCCTGGACAAGCCAGGTCATCACAGAACAACACCAACACACCCTACACCCCGGTTAGGCACACCGAAGCCAAACACAAAATCCTTGTTGTCTTCCTCCAGGGGCTGATGTCCACACCAGGGAGTGGGCCTGGTGGTTGGTCCCGCCCACCGAGAAGTTCGCAGTCCTGGAGGCGGTAAAAGTAGAGAGAACAGTTTAGGAGTTAGAGAAGTGAAGTGGTAAAGGAGCAGACTGACCGTGTCCAGGTGTGTGGCCCGGGCACAAACAGCAAGGTTGGCAGACGGTGGTGACCGTCTGCAGGAGAGGCTAATCAGAGTGAACCGTAAGGACCGTGGACGGGCGGTGGCCCGGCGGTACCGGACCGGCGAGCAAAAAGAAGCCAGCACCATCCGGCAGGGTTACGGACCCCGACCAGGCTTGGAGTCGCCGCAAATTGGTCAAATCCGTTAGCGAAGGGAACCTCCGGGGTTTCCCAGCAGCCAAGACCCGATTGAAGGCAACAGCTCAAACCGCGAAGGGAAACACAGTCACCGCCAAGGCTACAGTTCCCAGGGCCAGAGCCTGCGGGCAAAAGGGGTACTTCAGCACCCATCCAAGCTGGGGAGCGGTTTACCGGTGAGAAGCCATTGGAACCGTACACAAAACACAGGTGCAGGGAAAGGCAGTCACCATCAACCTGCCGGGAGGAGAACAACCGCAGCCGTCTGTGGGACCAGTCCATCTAGCCGTTTGTTTGACCAGAGACTCTGTGTGAATTACTGGCTGAGTGAGTACCACCGTGCCGTGCGGCACAGCGCTGCCCCCACGACCCTGCACCTCACCAGGCCCCGTAACCCGCCTGCCAACCATCCCTACCCCCTCACCGGGCCCCGGGACAACCAACCCCCTACCCACGGAGGGGAGAACCAACATCTAAGCTGCTCCCTGTCACCGCTCCCGGGATCCCCGTCCAGAGCAGCGGTGGTGTCACTAACCTCACCACAACCGTGGGTGGCGTCACGGACAATATCCCTAAACCCAAACCACCCCCTTTCACTCACGGGCGAGGAACGCCGCTCGAGTCCCCGGGATCCGGCCCACCGCTTGAGCCACCACCGAGCAGCAGCAGCCAGACCCGAGCAGTGGGTGAGCGCAGCGTCCCCTCCTCCGCCCGCGACACACCTTGTGGTTGAAAAACATGCCAAAAACACACAAAAAAAATGCATTTTTACTGCATTTTTGGTACATTTTTGGGGTGCATTTTTTGTGCTTTTTTTGTAAATTTAATAGCTGGAAGAACTAAAAAATGCATGAAAAAATGGACAAAGAAATGACATGCTGCTTCTTTTTTCTGCACCAAACACTGCAAGGAAAAAAGAAGCAACATTCCTACAGCATTTTTGATTTCTTAGACTTTGCTGGGAAAAGAATAGACATGTGTGGTGCCTCTACGGCTTCAGGCGGCACATGGTACTGAACTCCCATTAGCGTTTAGTATTCATCCTGGGTCCGCGGAAGGTCGAGGTCGGTTTACACAAACACAAACATACAGTCAGTAGGTTGCCCTCCCCAATGGGGACCAGACCAGGGTCGGATCACAGTAGGGGGTCACTACAGTGGTGAGTTTACAGGACGCCACCGCACCAGGGCTACCCAGATCCACTGGACTGGGGACTCAGGGTCAGAGAATAGCAACCACCAGGGGGAGTTAGGAGCACAGTGGGAAGAGCAGGTTGACCTAGTGAGAGTAGTGAACCAGCCAGTGGCAGCGGCTGGGGGCAACAGCTCAGAACACACAACACAACTGCAAAAGGGAGTTCAGCTTCAGACACAGCGCAGAGCGGACGTGCCGCAAGGCGTTCAACACAGTCAGTGGGGTGAAGCAGGGCAGCTGCTTCCACAGGACTGGTGCTGTCGGGATACAGAATCCTAGGGTAAGCATACTTCACGTTGTCTACCAACTCTGCAATGGTCACGGGGAACGGCTACAAAAAGTCACCGGACCCATCCCATGAGCCTGCAGCAAAAAGCACAAAAGATCCGGGGTTGAGGACCATCCCCACAACGGAACCGCGCTATCAGCATACAGAATGGGACACTTTAATGACAACGGGACCATCAAGTGCTTCACGCCACGGAGGTCCGATACTTAGCGCACCAAAGGAGGAGAGGGCTCACAGGCTGACACACACACACACCGGACTTGACCTTTCATGGATCCCAGATTGGCTGGAGCCCATCGTGGCAGAGAACGGTACCCTGGGCAGCGTTTGAAAGACTTGTGAGTAAAAACACCTGGAACCGCAGCCCCTGTATTTGTCTCTCCTTTAACCGGCACCGACGTCCAGCGCTGTGGCGCAAACGGGGGACCACTACTACCCCCGCCATCCTTCCAGGGTAATCCCATTCCACCTGTGGGAAGCAACACCATCCCGGCTGCACCCGTGATCTGCCCAGTGAGAGACCCTGCAGCGGCGGCCCCCATCTTTGGCCGCGTACCACAAGTGGTGTCACAATCCTAATAGACTTTCCTAACCACCGACTACTACCTCCATCCTCCCTGCCACCCTCCAATCCTCCTTCCTGTATGCCTCGGGGGAACGGAACGAGGCAAGGCCACCCCTGTGCTAAACGCACTAACCGTGCAACATTCTCCATGGGTTGAATGGCTGAGATCAGTGAGTCCATTAGAATAAGTGCTGTGATATGTCATGATAGTCAAACATACGCTCCAAGGTGGCCTCACCCCATGATATTAAAACATGGTACTGTAGAACAAGGCCTTGATATGACAACTGTAAAAAGGGATATGTCTACCTGTGAAAGGGTTATTGGACAAACAAGTCACCAAGACAACTATAATGATTCTGAAGAAATACACAAATCTAAATCACTCTACTCTCTCAGGAGATGGTTATGCTATATGAATCTGAATGATAACTCAATTTTCTAGCAAAATTAGTTAAAAGATATGGGTGGACACATACTCCCTTCCATAAGCCTTATTTAGCTAGTTTACATACATTTGGTAGGTTAAAAGGTAACCTTCATTTTATTTATTTTTTCATAAATCAATAGTATATATGAAAATAGGAAACTTTGTCATACTTATTAAATAAATGTGTTTCTTTATCCTGTCTGACTGTTCTTGCCTACTTAAAGAAGCTCTGCCATGAAGATTTTTTTTTTTGTTAAATGTCTATAAATGTGCCTATATTGTAAATGTGACATCTGCAATGTCAGATGCTGTTCTGCTCCTCTTCTCAGTGACATCATCACTCTTAAGACCTTCCGGATCACTCTATTTATTATGAGCATAGTAAAAAGACTTCCGGCCTGTGCTTTGAACAGATCAGCTACAAACTATGCAGTGAGTTTTGAATAGTGAGTGATGTTATAAGGAGGTGGTCGGAGGACCAAGGATGTGACAAATTCCACCCCTGAGGACCTCGACCGAAATGTTCTTATTAGTTGTAATTTAGGATTTAGAAGATTTTATGCTGCTATGAGTGTGAACAGAGTGTGTCGAGGCCATCTAGTTGCCGGCATAGAGTATGGCATTGTATTGTATTGGATGTTATATACGGTCATATGTTTTAGGTGTAAAGTGCAATGTTAGATACAGGGTTTGTAGAGTGGTTCACAGATGTAGCAGCGCTAGAGAGGTTACTAGATAGCTAGGGTTGGTGATGTGCAGCAGGGCCGGGTAACTCAGCCACATTGTGATAGCAGGTGCACCAGCGGTTAAATATAGGTTTCACCCCTGGGAAGAGTTCGGGCAGTAAATCCCTGGGAGGAGGGTAGTGTTATGGAAAAGAGGAGATGGCTGCCTAAGGGGCAGGTTGTGTGGAGTCGCCGGTGGACCGATTCCCCTCATGAGCAGGTCTGTTGTCGTCGGCCTGCAGGGCAATGTAGGGGGTTCTGTGGGTTCCATCAGGCACCAGGATGAGAGAGAAGGAGACAGCTGGTAACAGAGTTCAGTTACAGGAAGTGCAGCATAGTGCTAGAGGGCACTAGAAACTAAACTAAAAGTAATCGTTTAGGCTCTTCATGACACATGACATACTGGGTACATCATGGATCATGTGAGGTTAATCCCTGCGGGTTTTCGTGGGCAGTCTGCGGCGATCCGCGCACATCTCAGCTGATTTCAACAGCTGAGATGTGTGTCTGCCAGGTGCGAGTGGAATCGCGCTCCACCCACACCTATTAACCCCTTACATCTCGCTGCTAAAATCTGACAGCGAGATGTATCAGCGCGCCGCTATTAGCATAAATTACCCACCCTCTTCAGAAGTCATGTGATGTGATCAAGTGACTTCCAGTGGTTGACATGGTAGCACAGAGTCATGTGATGACTCCTGTAGCTATCATGAGTCACTTTCTCTCACTGCCGGCAGAGGGCAGTGTGTGAGAGTAAAGCCACTTTATTACAAAGCTCATCTGTGTAGCTGTGTTCTGGAGAAATAGAAGGGCGATCAGAATGCTGATTGTTATAGCCCCCTAGAAGTACTAGTAAAATAAAAAAATAAAAAAAAAAGTTTTAAACAATAAAAAAATAAAAGAAAATAAAAGTTCAAATCCCCCCCATTAGGGCCCATTGAAAATTAAAGGGTTAAAAAAAAAATAAATATACACATATTTGGTATCGCCGCATTCAGAAACTCCCGATCTATCAAAATTTAAAATCAATTAATCTGATCGGTAAACGGCGTAGCGGCAAAAAAAATTCAAACACCAAAATTACATTCCTTGGTCGTCGTAAATTTTGCGCAAAATGCAATAACAGGTGATAAACATGTAGCGTCTGCGCAAACATAGAGTACCGTTGAAAACTTCAGCTTGAGGCGCAAAAAATAAGCTGTCACTGATCCTGAAAAATAAGAACGCTACAGATTTCGGAAAAAGGCGCTAAAAGTGAGCCACTTTTTAGGACAAACGTATGATTTTTTTTAACCCCTTGGATAAAAGTAAACCTATACATGTTTGGTGTCTACAAACTCGCACCAACCTGAGACATTACAACACTACATCAGTTTTTGTCACATAGTAAACATGGTGAATAAAATATCCCAAAAACTATTGTGATCAAATTTTTTTGCAGTTTTTCCGCACTTTAAATTTTTTTTGCTGTTTTCCAGTATACTATATGATAAAACTCATGGTTTTATTTAAAAGTACAACTTGTCCTGCAAAAAACAAGCCCTCATATGACAAGACTGATGGAAAAATAAAAAAAGTTACGGCTCTCATAAGAAGGGGAGCAAAAAAAAAACCAAAACAGAAAAATGGTAAATCGCCCGGGAGTGAAAGGGTTAAGAAAAGGAATACAAAAAGGAAATGTATCTTGTTTGTGAACTCTGCCATCTTCGAAAGGTACAGTAAAAGTTGTGTTGCGAAAAAGAGAAATTGGCTTTGTCATCTCCCAATTATTCCCTAGGATACAGAGGAAAGAAGAGATGATGTTACCCCAAAATGGCAAGGAAGTGGACAAAGCCCATATGTTCACAGGCCCGGTCATCTGCCTATAGCAGGAGCCAGGGAGCCGCCCAACTCCCTGACCACGACTACAGCACCCCCTGTGCCACCTGTTTACAATATCATAAGGTATGTGGCCTGTGATCCTCGCAAGTTAGGCTCCATACAGACAAAGCCATCCTAATCGCTGCTGGGCGCTAAAGGGGATTTTAACGCAAAAATACAGGTAATTGTCAGGTTTAGGATTTCATTTCAAGGACAGCCAGATTGGTTGTTTTTTGTGCCTGCAAAATTCTTTTAGTGGAGAAAAGTTGTATTGCATAGAAACCAATCCATACAAAGTTAGGCCTCTGCCACACTCACGTGAAATTCACGCACGTGCCAAGAGACACGTATTTTCCCTGCGTGTTGCGTGCAGGTAAGTACGTGTCTCTGGTACGTGTGGGCCACGTGTGTTCTACGTGTGCTATCCACGGTAGCACACGTAGAACCGGTAATTTACATACTCACCTGGTCTTTCCTACTGTCCGCGCTGCTGTCCGTGGTGCTGATCCTCGGTCTCCAGCCCTCCCGTCTCCCTGCTGCCAGGCAGTGAAGTGAATATTAAATGAGAACAATGAGCGGCGGTCAGCAGCAAGAGGCAGCAGCGGCAGATACAGGAGGGCTGGAGACGGTAAGTTAATGTTTTGTTTTTTTTTCACTGACACGTGTGTTTTCTCCGGCGCGTGTCACACGGGACCGCATCCACACTACACCCGTGTGGTACGGGTGCGGGCCGTGTGACACCCGTGCTGCGGGAGAAAACACTGACATGTCAGCGCTTTGAAAACGCACACACGTACAAACGCACACGGACACACGTTCCGTGTGGTTTTCCGTGTGTGTGGCTGCTACAATAGGGTAGCATTGCTTAACGTGTCTCCGTGCCGCCGGTACGTGTAAAAAATGACAAACACGTGCCGGCGGCACGGATGTGTGTCGCAGGCCTTATAGATTACTTTGAAGCGAATCAGCAAAATGACATTGACTCTAGGGTAGATTAAGAGAGGTGTCCCAAGTTTTGACTTAGGTATGGAGACTAGTTTATTCATTGCAATTCTACGTTGCCAGAGGGGTTTATAATATGATAAGATGAATGCTATGTGCCTTACCTTCTGCTTCTGGTCAGAGAAACACCCACCCAGGGTTTGCAGGAAAGGAAGAAGTTTTTTTTTAATTATATAGTTGGATTTGTAATAATTGGCACAACTTCGACAGTGGGTTTCCCATGTTCAAGGAGGATGAAAAGCAAAAAGTACACATCCCGATTAGAAAAGAGCAAATGCCTGAAAATTTGATTCAGCCTTATTTGTTAGAGTTCAGCCATCAGAATGGATTCAGTCAAAGTCTAAATTCCCTCATTTGCCTTGAGGGGAAGAGTAGGGGTTACATAATAAAATAACTGTTTATACCCATCTTTCTCATCTGTTCTTATGTCTCTTACACCTCCACATCCTCTTCTGCCATTGCACCAGCTCCCCATCCTCTGTGTCGTCCATTCTGGCACTGAGGTCAATCTAAGGAATGTGATTTCTTCTCATGCGGTCATATGCGGGGTCACAGATGTCATGATGGGTGCTGCAGACCACTCCCCCAATTTTTGCCTGATTGCACCAGACCATTCACAGGCCTCAACTTTGATTGATGCAGCAATATGGAGGCGTGGAAGAACAGATGATAAAACATGAGTATAAACATTATTTTATTTTGACTATGTACCAGATAGCCATTTTGCTGGATTAATTAGGATTCTAGTATATACAAGTTTTTGAGGAAAGTTATTTCAACATATAGCAGTTGGAGTTGTGAGGTCTCTATTTGATTTGGGAAAGTTAAAGTATGTATTTACTATCTAGTTTTAACGGGTAACCATACTTTCTAGTAACTCTGTCTCCTTACTCTTCTCACCTCTCCACTCCTTATAGAGTATAATAGGAGATGTAATCTACCATAGTGAGATTTTATATTTTTGCTCTTCATGCAAAGTAAGGCAAAACGTCTTCACAGTGTGTCAAAAGACTACAGTACAAACCTCTTAGAAAATAGAGGAGTTTCTCTGTAGTTCTTCGTACTATCAGAACAGTAGCCTGTAATTTCCGACTATGGTTCAGAGAAAGTGCTAAATCTGAAATGTCACTGACCCCTATGAGCAATGCATTGTCAATACACACAAGTCTTAAGAGTGAATGACCTACAGATTATTGGCACAACATGTCTTATTATTATCCATGATGATGTAGATTGCACTAAATGCTCACATGTTCTGATGCATTACTCACTTCGATTAGTGTGTTCTATTTATACAGCTAGTAATGATACATTGCTCAAGTGTTAAATGCAACAGAATAATTATAGAAAGCACAGACTATGATCCTAGATATATATTTCAAGGAAAGTCGTCCCCAAACTCTGCAAAATACCTAAAATAACAAACTCAGGTATTCACCCTCTGTGGGTCCAGCACCAGCTTGTCTCCATCATTATTAATGTCCAAGGTTTTACCTGCAGTGGTGACATCACAACAAAAGCACGCCTCACCACTCTAGCCAACCCCTGAGCTCACTGGCTCCGGCACTGAGCTCAGCAGCTGTTCCAAGGTTCATAGCAGGAGCTGCTGAGCTCTGTGCATGAAGAGAATAGGCAATGGCAGAGGTGGCTGCGGAGACAAAAGTGATAGCAGAAAAGAGAGGAAAGGGAAGTAGGTGCAATGGCTGAGGTGGCTGAGAAGACATAAATGACAATGGTTTCAGGGCCAGAATGGAGCAATGGAACAGCAGAAGACACAGAGGACAGGGGAACTGGGGAAATGCAGAGGGACATAAGAACATGAGGAACATGGGTATAAAATTTAGTTTTATTTTAAAACTCTTTACCTTTTCCTCAAGACAATTTGGGCAACTGCAAAGTGGTGATTTGTGCTGTTGACACTACATCTTTGTTACCACCAAAAGATCCAGACCAGAGCAGCAGCGTGGAGCACGGAGGGTGAGTATCTGCTGAGCTTTTAATTTTAGATATTTTACAGAATTGGGGTCTAGTTTCCTGAAAGTGTATGTTTATGCCATTGCCTGATTTCTTAAAGTAGATGTATTTAAAGCATGTTTGTCCTTTTTCCTCTCCTCACCCCCCTTCATTCTACTTCTCCTATTATCCTCCATAGTTCTCCTTTCCCTAAATACTTTACCCCTTATTAAAATGTTTAAATCTAATAAAGATAATTTGACAGAAAAGTGGGTTTGTTATTGATTATTGAATGTTCCTAAACTGTTCCATTTAGTTTTGAGGAAAGCTCAAACAGCATTTAACCAAAGTAAACATCAGCATATATTTTGACCTTTTTTAGCGCTATATGAAATAGCTTTCAAAGACTGTTTATACTTACAGATTAGTGATGGGGGGGTCTCATAGATGCCTGCCATCACTAATGTAGGGATAACTGTCAACTGTGAGCTGAGATTAACTCCTTATTACCCCAATTGCTACCGCACCAGGGCAACGCGAACAGACGTGTAAAGTGCTGGGGTTGTCACATTTAATATATGCAACAATCCTGGGTGGCTGCAGGCTGATATTTTTAGGCTGGGGGCTCCCAATAACCATTGGTCTCCCCAGCCTGAGAATACCAGACCCCAGCTGTCTGGCTTTATCTTGGCTGGTTATCAAAATTGGAAGGGACTGCACAGTTTTTTTTTATTTATTTATATTTACTGCATGCCCGCAATCCGGGTCTGTGATTGGAAGCATGAGACAAGCTGTCACACAGGCTGAGGGCACTGTCTGACTGCAACCATTCACAGACACTGGTGGGCAGAGGAAGCAGTGAATATGCATGAGCCTAATGAGTGTACCCCGGAAAAATAATGAGTAGCCGCAGCATCAATGGACAGATGCTCAGGTAAGTAAATTGCACTAGCTTTATTATTATTTTCTTTAGTTTTACCTTATTTTTTTTTTATTTCCCGTGTGTCCAATCCCCGTGGGTGCCTTTGAACCCGTGGGGGTTGGACTTCACAGTCTGGTGCACCCATTACTATTTTTTCACAAAAAGCTGCATCAAATTCAGAATTAACTAATGCACCAAAAAATACGCAAAAACGCACCAAAAATGAGCAAAAAAGCACCATCATTTCAAGCGTTTTGGGTTTTTTTACATTTCCAGGCACTCTGGGACAAGGTGTAGTTTTGGTTGCAGTTTTGGTTGCAGTGTGGGTGCAATTAAAACTGCAGCATGTGCATACACCCTTATAGTAACATTGCTGTTCCAGTTTTAAAGAAGTCTTGAAACAAATCATTTTTGTCCCTAAATTTTTGAATTTCACTAAGAATTTCACCCCAAAAAATAATTTTGAAATCCAATAGAAAATAATACATTTTGTGCTTTCCCGCTAGAGCTTCAATTATTTTATTTGCCGTCTTATATATGTTTATATAACATATTTAATATAGTCTCTTATGTTATATTTTATACTGTGCTACTGCTTTAAATTATTTGCTATGTGAACAGTAGCATGAATATTCCTACCTCCTTCCTGACTCCATTAAGGTTAAATAATTTTCCAGGCTAGCGTCTCAATATATATTAATTTTACTTACACTACATTGGCTATCATATCCTGCTGAGATAGCTCAGCTCCTGGATTAAACATAAATCTCTTCTACATCTAAAGTACAAATGGAATTTTTGGAACATTAACAATGTAATTCATGATGTTATTGAAAAGGATTGTAGAATTTATAGAGTGCAACAGTGCCACCTAGTGCATAGCAGGAGTAAAACAGCTCAGAAGAGAAAGACTACTTTACAGAGAACCTGTCTCCAGGAAAATGCATTCTAACCTGCTGTTATAAAGTAGGGGGAACTGAGTAGATTGATATATAGATTTGTGAAAAAAGATTCAGTATAATCTGTGTTTTTGTCATTTAAATCTCTGCTCTTTCTGGGATTTTCAGTCAAGTGGGCAGTCCGGTCAGTGATTAACAGCTTCCTCTGTATTAGGCCCCCTTCACACACATGTGCCTCCGGTACGTGCTAGGTCCATTCCCGCATGTACCGGAGACACGGGCACACGTATACCCATTAAAATCAATGGGTCTATGTGCACGCACGTGTTCAGCCATTGGCCCGTGCCTCCGTGTGGAGCAGACGTGAGCCCGTGTGCTCCATACGGAGGCATGTCTGTTTTTATCCGGCAGCACGCGGCCCGCACCCGTATCACACGGATGTAGTGTGGATGCGGTCCCACGTGACACGCGCCGGAGAAACACACGTGTCATTGTAAAAATAAAAAAAACACATACCTCCACGAACCCTGCAGTCTCTGCCGCGGCTGTCACCTGCATCAGACCCCCAGTGAATTTGAACAACGCATCTTCTTCACTGGGGGCCGGAAGCAGCATCAGCGGGGCGTGGCCTGTGCCGGACACTGTCATTCAGCACCACAGACAGCTCCGGAAGAATCAGGTAAGGCAGGGCTTTCCGTTCTCCGTGTGTTATTACGTATAACACACGGAGAACACGCATGTGGCAAAAACACGGCACACAGGGAGCAAACCACCCCTTTAATACATCCGTGAAAAAACGTTTTGTTTTTTTTCACGTGCGTGTGAAGGGGGCCTAAGTGTGGATACAGAGATGGCTTTCAATCACTGGACCAAAAAAAACCAGAGCAGAGTTTTAACCCCTTTACTACACAGCCTGTTTTCACTTTCATAACACGGAAAAAAAATGTAAATTCTGGCCAGTGTCACGATATGAAGTTATATCTGTGGAACGCTTCAACAGATCCCAGTGATTCAGAGATTGTTTTTTCTTTTTTGTGACATATTGCACTTCATGATACTGGTAAATTTAAGACAATATTTTTTTATTTTACATATGGAAAAAATCAGAAATTTGGAGAAAATTTCGCAATTTTCAAACTTTGAATTTTTACACCCTTAGATGGAACCTGCAACACAACCCCAAAGCATGATTTATCACCCCCATGCTTAATAGTTGGAGATATTCTTTTCCTTAAATTCTGTGCCCTTTTTTTCTCCATACATACCTCTGATCATTGTGGCCAAAAAGTTCTCATTTAATCTAATCAGTCCACAGGACTTGTTTTCAAAATGCACCAGGCTTGTTTACATGTCCTTTTGCATACTACTGATGCTGAATGTTATGGTGAGGAGGCAGGAGAGGTTTTCTTCTGATGACTCTTTCATGAAGGCCATATTTGTGTAGGTGTCTCTAAAAGAACAATGTACCATAATTCTAGAGCCTGCTAAATCTTCCTAAAGGTCTTTTGCAGTCAGGGGGAGTTCTGATTTGTCTCTTTAGCAATCCTGTGAGCAGCTCTCACAGAAATTTTGCTTGGTCTTCCAGACCTTACTTGTGGCCTCCACTGTTCCTGGTAACTGCCATTTCCTAATTGCATTTCGATCTGGGTAAAGAGCAACTTGAAAACACTTTGCTATCTTCTTATAGCCTTCTCCTGCTTTGTATGCTTCAACCATTTTCATTTTCAGAGTACTAGGCAGCTGCTTAGAAGAACTGTGCCGCCCCTGCAGCGGTCGAACCGCTCAGATCCGGGGGTGGCGATTACTCGTGGCTTGAGGGTCTCTGGTCCCGGGGGCTAGGGGCCACACTCAAATGAAGAAGGAGATTATTTACAGGGGATAGGTATAGTTTGTGACGCCACCCATGGAGTACCGCCGCTGCCGTTGGGAGTACCCGGGGTAATGGAGTGGGGCAGCAAGATGATGTAACCCTCCACGGGTAGGGGAAGGCCCCGGGACTCTGGATGGTGCTATGGGATGCAGGGGAAGTGCAGGCTCGCTGGTTGCAGGGGTTAATTAGGTACTCAGCAATGAAGCAGATGCTGACAACAGGGTAAACCAAGTCTCTGACTGCTGCTGTCTCTTGAGAGGAGCTCGTCCAGGTCCCGTCCCCTGCAGCACTGCCTGGTGGTCTGTGACCTGTCTCCTGGCACCGAATTTAGAGTGTCCTTTGTGGCCCGTTAGCTTGGAGCTTTCTGGGCCCCGCTCCCCACTATTGCTAAGTGAAGGAGCCTGCTCTCATTTGCTCACGCTTGAGATTTCAGTGGGCCGCTTGTTTGGAAAGCCCTATCCCCATCGTTGCGCTAGTGCCCCCAATCTCTGAGCTTCATGGGAACAGTCCATAGAGTTCCTTTTCTCCGCAGGTTAATTCCCGGGTCGCCTGAAGCTTCTCCCCGATCTAGGGTCCGTGTACCCCTTCGTGCCTTCGGTCCTGGAACGGTGATTTGGTGATTAGGCCCAGGATGCTGACCATCCTCCAAGACAGGTCCCAGGCACCTAGCCTCAATCCCCTGCGAGCGGGGTCCGACTCCTCTAGGTCCAGACCACCGTCTGCGACCTTGTCTGCTTCTCCCCTGGGAGCTACAACTCCCAGCTTCCTCAGAGCTCCTCACAGCTTGAGGGCTACCACTGAACTCTGGGGAGCTGCTACTCCCAGCTCCTCACTCACTGGGAGCTACTTCTGTTCTCCTGTCAGCTCTGCTCTGCACCTCCTCTCTCGCAGACTCCCCCCCCCACTCCCACCTCCCTGCCTGACCCCTGTGGGCTGCCCTATTCCAGCTTAACCAACCCACTGGTGTGCCTGACAGGTGTGGTGCGAGGTGTAGCTAGGATTTGTGAATGCTGGTGGAGGCAGTACTGCAGGTTAGGTTCCCAGAACCATGGGGGTTTGAGCCCTGCATGGGGAGAAAAAGATTGTGCAGAACCCTGTGACAACCTGAATAGCCAAGGGTGTTACAGAACCCATAGCTGCTTTTTTTTGCCACATGATTAGAGAAGACTGGGTTTTTACAAAGCTGTGAAATTTGCATTACCAGGCCTTTCCTAATAATGATAGTGAGCAAGCTATAGGGCTATGTCCGCACTTTGCGTCGAGGTAGTTGCAGTTCTAAATGCATCCTCTGGCAGAAATTGGTTTTGCCAAAGTTGCTTTTGACTACTAAATCACGGTAAATACGCATGCGTTTTAACCTCGTTTTAGCGCTTTTTACATGCTTTTCCATTGCGTTTAGACAGATGCGTTTTGAACATAAAGACACTGCTAAATAAAGTTTAAACAGTCAAACACAATGAAAAAAGGGAAAAAATAGGAACACGATTTTTTAAATAATAACGAAAGTAGTTATATTTCATATAATTATAGCGGTTTTATACTATTTATCGCTAAAATAGCAATAAATTAATATTTTTCATTAATTAAATTGTCGGACTATGTGTGTGTGTAAAGGGACATATCATTTCATTATTTTGATGTCCAAAACGCATGCTTTCAACAGCTAAAAAGCATGTAAAACGCTGGAATTTTGATGTTTCTTGCTTTTTGCAACTTCTCATTGACTTCAATGTTATCAAAACGCAGCCCAAATGGCAAAAACAATTGACATGCTGCTTCTTTAAACGCTGAGTTTTTGCCCAAAATTATGCAAATTAAACGCTGCATTTGTAAACGCAAAGTGAGGACAAGAAATTAACAATTCCCATAGATTTTGCTGGAAAATCAAAACGCATGCATTTTGGCATGAAAACGCTGCAGTTCAAAACGGATCCAAAATGCAGGTGAAACGAAGGTGAAAACGGAAAGTGCGGACACAGCCTTAGGCTAACAGGCTAATTAATGTCAAAAACCTTGTTCAAAGTTATCTGAGACAAACCACCAAGGGTGTCCAAAACTTTGCATCGGCCCATTTTCCTTTTTTTAATTAATATAGATTAATAAAAAAAAATATATATATATACTGTACATATATATATATATATATATATATATATATATATATAATATATATATATATATATATATACAGTATGTATATATATATATATATATATCCCTGCTTAAAATACAAAAGGAAATGTGTCATTTTTAACTTTATGCCTTTTAGAGATCATTTCATCTTCAACTTGCGTAATTATTCACAATAACAGTAATATTAACCAGGGGTCCCAAAACATTTGCAGGCAACTATATTATATTACCAATGATATGGGCAATTCTCCAAAGTTTCCTATGAATAAATCATTTTTAAACAAAACAATTCCAGGCTGCACATTTCTCATGAAACTGTGAGCAGCTTTGTGGCCTAAATTTTTCTACCATGGCCTGCAATGGATCAGGACAGCCAGAGTGCTGGAAACAGTGGTGAACAGCTTTGGAGTTTCCATTTCAGCAATAACGGAATAGAGAGCCATCTACTCCCTTATTCACCATTCATCATGTGTGTCTGAGTTTCAGCACAGCAGGCGCGATGCCATCACTAAATCATATCTGCTGCGCAATGCCTCAGTCCACAAACAGCACCTACTGGAGCAGCACGTTGCTAAACGGGGCAACTTGAGTATCATCTTAATATTTTTTTTAAACTGTCAATCAGTGCTTGTAGGAGGAAACTGTGGGGATATCATATTATGAATGGGGCATCATACTGCTCGGGGGTTTGTGAGGGACTATCATACTGTGTGTGTGGAAGCTCAGATGGCATCAAACTCTGTGGTGGGCTGTAGAGGCCATAATAATTTCTGCGGTCTGTGGGGGCATCATACTGTGAGTTGGGAAGCTGTGGGGGAACCATACTTTGTGTGTGACTGTGGAGAACTCATATTGTACTGGAGGGCTGTGATGGCCTTCATATTGTGTGGGTTAGTGATATTATTGTGTGAATGATTGTGGGGGCAACATACAGTGTCGAGGATTGGTCAACATACAAAGACTAAATTACAGGAGGAATAGGACATATTGCTTTTCATACACTGCTACTGACAAGAAGCGATCAGAAAATGTAGCTATAAAGTACCCTAGGGAGACTAGTAAAATCAATACAAAAAAGTGAAAAAAGTTATAAAAAATATAGAAAAATACAAAAAATAAAAGTTCAAATTACCCCCCTTTTGCCTCATTAAAAATTAAGCAATAATATGAATAATGAAAAAAAACCCACATATTTGGAATCCCAGAGTCCAAAAATGCCTGATCTATCAAACTATAAAATAAATTAATCTGATCGGTACACGGCTTTGAGAAAAAAAAATTCCAAATGCCAATTATGTTTTTTTGTTCTTCACAAGATTAAAATTCAATAACAGGCAATGAAAACATTGTATCTACACAAATATGTTAAAAATTAAAAATGCCAGCTCAAGACGCAAAAAATAAGCTGTCATGGAGCCCCAAATAATGAACACACTTTACATATATATACTATATATATGCTCTGGCAAAAATTAAGAGTTTCTCTGATTTTTCTCTTTATAGGTATATTTTTGAGTAAAATGTAAATTGTTCTTTTATATTATAAACTACTGACAACATGTCTCCAAATTTCCTAGCAATACATTTTGTATTTATTTTCTGAAAATGAGAAATGGTCAAAAAAATGCATTGCTTTCAGACCTCAAATAATGCAAAGAAAACAAGTTCATAATAATTTAGAAACAACAACATTAATGTTTTAACTCAGGAAGAGTTCAGAAATCAATATTTGGTGGAATAACCATGATTTTTAATTATAGCTTTCATGCATCTTGGCATGCTTTCCACCAGTCTTTCACACTGCTTTTGAGTGACATTATGCCATTTCTGGGGCAAAAATTTAAGCAGTTCTTCCTTGTTTGATGGCTTGTGACTATCCATCTTCCTCTTGATTACATTCGAGAGGTTTTCAATGGGGTTTAAGGCCCTGTTACACGCAACAACGTATCTAATGGTATATCGCCGGGGTCACGGATTCCGTGACGCACATCCGGCATTGTTAGCGACGTCGTTGCGTGTGACACCAACGAGCAGCCATTAACAATGGAAAATACTCACCAAATCGTCCATCGTTGACACGTCGTTTATTTTCAAAAACTTGTTGGTTCTTGAGAACGCATCACTATGTGTGACACCTCGGGAATGACGAACTACAGCATACCTGTGTCCTCAACAAGCACTGAGGTGGGAGTGACGGAGATGCGGCTGCTCTCCGCCCCTCCACTTCTATTGGCGGCTCGCTCTGTGACGTCGCTGTGAAGCCGAATGAACCTCCCCCTTTCAGGGAAGGTTGTTCGCCGCCCACAGCGATGTCATTAGGGATTGTTGTACGTGTGACATGGACAAGCGAGAGTGTGCGCCACGGGCAGCGATTTGCCCGTGACGCACAAACGACGGGGGCGGGTGCCATCGCTAGCGATATTGCTAGCGATGTCGCTCCGTGTAATGCCCCCTTTAGGTCTGGATATTGGGCTGGCCATGACAGGATTTTGATGTGGTGGTCCTTTATCCACACATTGATTGACCTAGCTGTGTGGCATGGCGCATTGTCCTGCTGGAAAAACCAGTCCTCAGAGTTGGGGAACATTGCCTGAGCAGAAAGAAGCAACTGTTTTTTCCAGGATAACCTTGTATGCAGCTTGATTCATACACTCTTTGCAAAGATGTTTGTTGAATCTTTTTCACCTAATTTTCAGCTGTGCCCAACACCTGGTCATCTAATGGTTAGATGGAGACCTAGAGAGGCCTACAAGCCTCAGTGTTTTGCACTCACTGTGAAATTTTTTGGAGGATAGGTGATGAACTGGGGATGATTCAGCAAGGCTGGAATTGGCAGGTTAATCTTTACGAAGGACGTATGAATCAAGCCGTATATAAAATTATCCTGGAAAAACAGTTGCTTCCTTCTGCTCAGGCAATATTCCCCAATTCTGATGCCTGGTTTTTCCAGCAGGACAATATGCCATGCCACACAGCTAGGTCAATCAATGTGTGGATGAAGGTGTACCACATCAAAACCCTGTCATGGCCAGCCCAATGTCCAGACATGAACCTCATTGAAAACCTCTGGAATATAATCAAGAGGAAGATGAATAGTAACAAGCCATCAAACAAAGAAGAACTACTTACATTTTTGTGCCAGAAGTGGCAAAAGGTCACCCAAAAGCAGTGTGAAAGACTGGTGGAAAGCATGCCAGGACGCATGAAAGCTGTGATTAAAAATCATGGTTATTCCACAAAATATTGATTTCTGAACTCTTCCTGAGTTAAAACATTAGCATTGTTGTTTCTAAAGGATTATACATTTGTTTTCTTTGCATTATTTGACGTCTGAAAGCAATGCATTGTTTTGTTATTTGACCATTTCTCATTTTCAGAAAATAAATACAAAATTTATTGCTTGAAAATTCAGAGAAATGTTGTCAGTAGTTTAGAGAATAAAGGACAATTTACATTTTACTCAAAAATATACCTATAAAGTCAGAAAAATCTGAAAAATTGAAAATTTGGAAGTGGTCTCTTAATTTTTTACAGAGCTATATATGTACCTATATACCTATATATCTTCCTATATATACTGTATATATATATATATGTTACGAGGGGGACCCGGGGAAGCGTGCCAAGATGGGAAATGGACTGCTTCCGCCGGTCAAGGTCCACTGTGCGGTGTAAGGGACCGCCGCTATGGTGGGTGAAGAGTGAGCGGGTTGCTGCTAGCGATCGTCTGGAATGTCCCAGACGATCTATGTACACCGATCTGCCCTAACCCGTGAGGGTTGTATGGCACAGATCTCACGGCTCGGTGTACCTGTTGCACGGGGAAGCACAGAGGTGCCCACGCACGTGTGCCAGTGGAAGTCACGAGAATATGGCACGAGGGTAGCACAGAGGTGCCCACGCACGTGTGCTTTCAATAACCAGGTGAGTCCAATGGAGACCTGAGGAGCTCACCTGGGACAGGAACACGGCCTGTTGACGGGGGTACTGCCGGAGCAGCAAGGCAGGAACACGGCCTGCAAACGAGGTACTGCCGGAGCAGCAAGGGCCAAGCCCACAAGAGACAGTAATGCCTGAGCAGTGGCGTGGCAGCACGCTGCCAGACATCCAAACATAGAAGGACGGTCGCGCACCGCCATGATGGCAGGGGGAGCTTTTAAGGAGGTGCAGCTCCACCCGAGGGCGGGCGCGAGGCGGAGATGACGGACTTGACCCAATCAGGGTCCACGACGTCCCAGCCTGGCCAGTCAGGATTCACCACGTCACCAGCCTTGTCATCAAGCCGTGTGACGTCAGTGAGCGAATCAGGACCCACCACGCATTGCACATGCTCACCCTCCTGCCTCTGGGAAATAGAGGCGGGATCCTCGGTCTCACAATGTGGAGAGATAACGGGAATCTCACTGCTTCCCTGAGCAGTAAACCTCTGCACATTGCGCAGCCTCGCAGACCTTCGGGGCCGCTGAGCAGGACAGTCTGCGGCATGCCAGGAATGGGAGACCGCTTCACTCCTTGCAACAGGAGAACCACTAGGTGTCACCCTTCTGCTGCCTCTCTGAGAAGGTTTCTCCTGCACACTGCGCAGTCTGGCAGACCTTCGGCGTTGCTGAGCAGGAGTGCTCGTGGCAGGCAAGGAATGGGAGACTGCCTCAGTCCTTGCCTCAGGAGAGCCACGAGATGTAACATTACCCCCCCGTCTAGGCCCCCCCCCCCTGTCCGTGCTCGAAGGCCGCTATCAAACCCGGGGCGCGGATATGATCCTCCAACTCCCAGGATCTATGCTCCGGACCACGGCCGGCCCACTCCACGAGGTAGTACCTCTTGCCCTGTATGACTTTTGTCTCCACAAGTTTTGCCACCTCAGGGTCGTCGGACGGGGAGTCGGTTTGAGCCGGCAGGGACCCCGAGAATTTATTAAGTCGTACGGGTTTCAGGAGGGACACGTGAAAGGTGTTGGCTATAGCCCAGCGTGGAGGGAGCTGGAGTCGATATGCCACTGGGTTTACCTGCCGTAGTACTTTAAACGGACCCAGATACCTAGGGGCGAATTTGGCTGCCTGTACCCGTAGGTTAACATTCTTAGAGGACAGCCATACTAGGTCACCAGGGGCGAAGGATGGTGCAGGGCGGCGGCGAACATCAGCCGTTGTCACCATCCGGTCTTTAGCCCTTTTAAGAGCCTCTTGGGTGTCATCCCAGATCTCCCGGGCCTTGGTCGCCCAATCCTCCACTCTAGTATCGGGTGACGTAATGGGCATCGGAACCGGGATTCTGGGATGTTGTCCGTTATTGAGTAGGAACGGAGTCTGGCCAGAGGATTCATGGACCGAATTGTTAATGGCAAATTCGGCCCAAGGAAGGAGGTTAGCCCAGTTGTCGTGGTGCGCGGATATAAAATGGCGGAGGTAAGTTACCAAGGTCTGATTAGTCCTCTCCACTAGTCCATTGGTCTCGGGATGGTATGCGGAGGAGATGTTCAGCTCTATCTGCAGGAGCTTACAGAGCTCTCTCCAGAAGCGAGACGCGAACTGGGGACCCCGGTCGCTCACCACCTTGTCAGGCATGCCATGCAACCTAAATACATGCCGAATGAACAAGGTGGCGAGAGCACGTGACGTCGGGAGTCGTGGGAGAGGCACCAAGTGGACCATTTTAGAGAAGTGGTCCGTGATGACCCATACGACCCTGTGCCCTGCTGACTTGGGCAGATCTCCCAGGAAGTCCATCCCCACCACTTCCCAGGGACGATCCGGCACTGGCAGTGGGTGAAGAAGACCTGCCGGTCTCTGCCGGGACGGCTTATTCCGAGCACACGACATACAGCCTCCCACATATTCCTGTATGTCCTGGGGTAGTCTCGGCCACCAATAATGCCTGGTCACCAGGTCTCTGGTCCTTTTGACCCCGAAGTGACCCCCGACCTTGGAGGCATGGGCCCACGATAGCACCTCGTTCCGTAGTTCAGGGGGAACGAGGGTTTTGCCACGTGGCACCTGGTCCAAAGAAGTGGGAGTGACCATCCTCAAGCTGTCCGGGGGTAGTATAAGACGAGGCTCCTCCTCGTCCTCCTCCAACACAACCATACAACGTGACAAGGCATCAGCCCGTACGTTCTTCTCACCGGCCAGGTGGCGGATAATAAAGCGGAACCGGGAGAAGAATAAAGACCAACGGGCCTGCCTTGGGTTCAGGCGTTGTGCTGTCTGGAGGTATGTGAGGTTTTTGTGGTCAGAAAAAACCTCAAATGGATGCTTCGCACCCTCCAGGAGATGCCGCCATTCCTGGAATGCTAGTTTCATCGCCAGTAACTCCCTATCCCCTATGGAGTAGTTCCTCTCGGCCGGAGAAAAGGTCTTGGAGAAAAAGAAACACGGATGTTTCCTTCCTCGTTCGTTTTTCTGGTACAGGACTGCACCTGCACCGACCGAAGAGGCGTCTACCTCCAGTAGGAAGGGTTTGGAGATGTCTGGACGATGAAGGATGGGAGCTCTGGAGAAGTGAGTTTTGAGAGTGTGAAATGCCTCTACCGTTTCCCGTGTCCATGCTTTGGGATTAGCGCCCTTGCGGGTAAGGGCAATGATGGGTGCTGCCACCGTCGAGAAGTTGGGAATGAACTGGCGATAATAATTGATAAACCCCAAGAATCGCTGGATCGCCTTCAGCGAGCGGGGCTCAGGCCAGTTCACCACTGTCTCCAACTTCCCCGGATCCATTGCTAACCCCTGACTGGACACTATGTACCCCAGGAACGGCAAGGATTCCTGTTCAAAAACGCACTTTTCCAGCTTAGCATATAACGAATGGGTGCGGAGCCTCTTAAGTACTCGGATGACATCCCTCCGATGGGTGGTAAGATCGGGGGAGAAGATAAGGATGTCATCCAGGTATGCAACCACGGAAAGATACAAATCCCGGAAAATGTCATTCACAAAGTCTTGAAATACGGCGGGGGCATTGCAGAGTCCGAAGGGCATTACTAGATACTCGTAGTGACCGTCCCTGGTGTTAAAGGCGGTCTTCCACTCATCGCCCTTTCGGACTCGCACTAGATTATACGCCCCACGTAGATCCAGCTTTGTGAAGACCTTTGCCCCGCGGAATAGATCAAATAGCTCAGTAATGAGGGGCAAAGGGTATTTGTTCTTGATTGTGATTGCATTTAATCCCCTGTAATCGATACAGGGGCGCAGATCCCCTTCCTTCTTCTGCACAAAAAAGAACCCTGCACCAGCCGGTGAGATAGACTTGCGAATGAACCCCTTCGCCAGGCTGTCCTGAATATATTTGGACATAGCCTCCGTCTCTGGAGCAGAGAGTGGATACACTCTGCCCCTAGGGGGCTCGGAGCCTGGCTTCAGGTCTATTCGGCAATCATATGGCCGGTGGGGAGGAAGAGTATCTGCGGCCCTTTTGGAAAAGACATCCCTGTAGGCCTCATAAGGTGTCGGTAAACCCGGCCCCTCAGTATTCCCTGAGGACCCAACCGACCTAATGGTAGCGGGTGGTTCGGTAGTCACGAGGTGCTCTCTACAGGATCCTGCCCAGGATGAGATCTCCCCTGTTGCCCAGTTGAGTATAGGAGCATGCTGTCTCAACCAGGGAAGGCCCAGTAGGATCTCATCCGTCCCCCCTGGAAGCACCAGGAAGGACACCTGCTCATGGTGTCCCGGTGGTACATCCATCCTGAGAGGGATGGTGATCTGGGTGATAGGATCGAGTAGTATGGACCCGTCGACTACCTGGACCCTGAGTGGCTTGGGCAACAGAACCAGGGGAACTGAGTATCGGGTTGCCAGGGAGGTCGAGATGAAATTGCCTTCAGCGCCTGAGTCCAAGCAAGCCAGGGCAGAGAAGAGAGTAGTGCCGAACTGCAACTGGGCGCTGATAGTCAACCTAGAGGGAGAAGTAGCGTCTAGAGTCCCCCCTCTGATAGAAACTAGACGCTGTCTTTTCCCGACGGTTTGGGACATAGGGTAGCTATGTGTCCCCTCTGCCCACAGGAAAAGCAGATGACACAAGACCGAGAACCTGGGGCAGAGGAGACCACCTTGGACACCTCCATTGACTCCACGGAGTCGCCTACAGGACTGGCTGGGGGACCTGTCTGATGGAAGGCGGGAGTCAGACGCTTTTTAGGCCGAGAAGACGTGGGTGCTGAAGAGACCTCGAGCCTTCGCTCCGCCTGGCGGATGTCTATGCGAGAGGCAACCTGAATCAAGGACTCTAAAGTGGCAGGCACCTCACGTGTGGCCAGTGCGTCTTTGACAAACCCTGCCAGGCCCTCCCAAAACACAGGGACAAGGACCTTATCCGGCCAGTCCAGCTCTGTGGCCAGTGTCCTAAAGTGTACAGCAAAGTCCCCGACTGAAGCAGACCCTTGCCGAAGTCGTAGGAGGCGCAGCGCGGAATCGTGGGTGACTTGAGGCCCGAGGAACACCATTCTCATGGCCCCAAGATAAGCTGCTAAGTTATTCACCACACGATCTCCGCGCTCCCACAACGGCGTGGACCACTTCAGCGCTCTCCCTGTGAGCAGGGACTGGACGAAGGCTACCTTCGCCTTCTCGGTAGCGTAAAGAGTCGCGGACAGCTCTAAGTAGGTGGTAACATGGTTTATAAAACCACGGCACTCAGAGCTGTTGCCGCTAAAGCGCTCTGGAAGCACAAGGCGAGGAGACCTTCCGCCCAATAGCACAGCCTGGGTAGCCGCCTGGGTGGCGACTGTCGTCAGAGTAGTCTTATCGGAGGAAGACTGCTCCACTGCTGCCAATCGTGACTCCAACTGCTGCACATAACGCAGCAACTGCTGCTGCTCTTCAGCCATAGCCAGACCTTTGGCGCGACCGTAATGTTACGAGGGGGACCCGGGGAAGCGTGCCAAGATGGGAAATGGACTGCTTCCGCCGGTCAAGGTCCACTGTGCGGTGTAAGGGACCGCCGCTATGGTGGGTGAAGAGTGAGCGGGTTGCTGCTAGCGATCGTCTGGAATGTCCCAGACGATCTATGTACACCGATCTGCCCTAACCCGTGAGGGTTGTATGGCACAGATCTCACGGCTCGGTGTACCTGTTGCACGGGGAAGCACAGAGGTGCCCACGCACGTGTGCCAGTGGAAGTCACGAGAATATGGCACGAGGGTAGCACAGAGGTGCCCACGCACGTGTGCTTTCAATAACCAGGTGAGTCCAATGGAGACCTGAGGAGCTCACCTGGGACAGGAACACGGCCTGTTGACGGGGGTACTGCCGGAGCAGCAAGGCAGGAACACGGCCTGCAAACGAGGTACTGCCGGAGCAGCAAGGGCCAAGCCCACAAGAGACAGTAATGCCTGAGCAGTGGCGTGGCAGCACGCTGCCAGACATCCAAACATAGAAGGACGGTCGCGCACCGCCATGATGGCAGGGGGAGCTTTTAAGGAGGTGCAGCTCCACCCGAGGGCGGGCGCGAGGCGGAGATGACGGACTTGACCCAATCAGGGTCCACGACGTCCCAGCCTGGCCAGTCAGGATTCACCACGTCACCAGCCTTGTCATCAAGCCGTGTGACGTCAGTGAGCGAATCAGGACCCACCACGCATTGCACATGCTCACCCTCCTGCCTCTGGGAAATAGAGGCGGGATCCTCGGTCTCACAATGTGGAGAGATAACGGGAATCTCACTGCTTCCCTGAGCAGTAAACCTCTGCACATTGCGCAGCCTCGCAGACCTTCGGGGCCGCTGAGCAGGAGAGTCTGCGGCAGGCCAGGAATGGGAGACCGCTTCACTCCTTGTAACAGGAGAACCACTAGGTGTCACCCTTCTGCTGCCTCTCTGAGAAGGTTTCTCCTGCACACTGCGCAGTCTGGCAGACCTTTGGCGTTGCTGAGCAGGAGTGCTTGTGGCAGGCAAGGAATGGGAGACTGCCTCAGTCCTTGCCTCAGGAGAGCCACGAGATGTAACATATATATATATATATATATATATAGTACAGACTAAAAGTTTGAACACACCTCATTCAAAGAGTTTTTTCTTTATTTTCATGACTCTGAAAGTTGTAGATTCACATTAAAGGCAACAAAACTATGAATGAACATATGTGGAATGAAATACCTAACAAAAAAGTGTGAAACAACTGAAAATATGTCTTATATTCTAGGTTCTTGAAAGTAGCCACCTTTTGCTTTGATTACTACTTTGCATACTCTTGGCATTCTCTTGATTAGCTTCAAGAGGTAGTCACCGGAAATGGTCTATCAACAGTCTTGCAGGAGTTCCCAGAGATGCTTAGCACTTGTTGGGCCTTTTGCATTCACTCTGCGGTCCAGCTCACCCCAAACCATCTCTATTGGGTTCAGGTCTGGTGACTGTGGAGGCCATCTGGAGTAGCACCCCATCACTCTCCTTCTTAGTCAAATAGCCCTTACACTGCCTGGAGGTGAATTTGGGGTCATTGTCCTGTTGAAAAATAAATGATGGTCCAACTAAACGCAAACCGGATTGAATAGCATGCCACTGTAAGATGCTGTGGTAGCCATGCTGGTTCAGTATGCCTTCAATTTTGAATAAATCCCCAACAGTGTCACCAGCAAAGCACCCCCACACCATCACACCTCCTCCTCTATGCTTCACGGTGGGAACCAGGCATGTAGAGTCCATCCGTTCACCTTTTCTGCATCGCACAAAGACACGGTGGTTGGATCCAAAGATCTCCAATTTGGACTCATCAGACAAAAGCACAGATTTCAACTGGTCTAATGTCTATTCCTTGTTTTTTTAGCCCAAACAAGTCTCTTCTGCTTGTTGCCTATTCTTAGCAGTGGTGTCCTAGTAGCTATTTTACCATGAAGGCCTGCTGCACAAAGTCTCCTCTTAACAGTTGTTCTAAGGCCTCCGCCACACATCCGTGAAAACCATGTCCGTGTAAAACGTGCCGTTTTTCGGGTCCGTTTTCCGTTTTTTAGGTCCGTTTTTATGGTATGTGTGGCCTGCGTGTGTATCCCGTATGCTAGCCGTATGTGCGTGTGGAATGTCCGTGTGTGCATGAGTGAAATAACTGACATGTGTATGTGTTGTCCGTGTGAAATGTACGTGTGTGATGCAAAATGTCGTTGCTACATGTCGGAAGACAGAGTAGCGGGATGAGAATGAACTCGGGTGAACTTCACCCGACTTCATAGTCATGCTGCGGCTCTGTCTGTGTGCCGTGTACTGATTAGCGGTCACCTGTGAAGGATTCACCGGTGACCGCTAATCCCCCGAGTGACTGAAGTGTCCCCCCCTCTCTCATACTCACCGTTCCCCGATCACCGGCGCTGCACGGCGTTCACACTGCTTCGGCGGCTTTTTCTAATTTGAAAAAGCCGGCCGCTCATTAAACAATCTCGTATTCCCTGCTTTCTCCCCCCACCGGTGGCTGTGATTGGTTGCAGTCACACACGCCCACCACGCTGAGTGACAGCTGTCTCACTGCACCCAATCACAGCAGCCGGTGGGCGTGTCTATACTGTGCAGTGAAAAAAATAAATAAATAATTTAAAAAAACGGCGTGCGGTCCCCCCCCATTTTAATACCAGCCAGATAAAGCCATACGGCTGAAGGCTGGTATTCTCAGGATGGAGAGCTCCACATTATGGGGAGCCCCCCACCCTAACAATATCAGTCAGCAGCCGCCCAGAATTGCAGCATACATTATATGCGACAGTTCTGGGGCTGTACCCGGCTCTTCCCGATTTACCCTGGTGCGTTGGCAAATCGGGGTAATAAGGAGTTATTGGCAGCCCATAGCTGCCAATAAGTCCTAGATTAATCATGTCAGGCGTCTATGAGACACCTTCCATGATTAATCTGTAAGTGACAGTAAAAAAACACACACACCCGAAAAAAATCCTTTATTAGAAATAAAAAACACAAACAAATTCCCTCATTACCAATTTATTAACCCCGACAAACCCTCCATGTCCGGCGTAATCCACGGACCTCCAGCGTCGCTTCCAGCTCTGCTGCATGGAGGTGACAGGAGCAGCAGAAGACACCGCCACTCCGGTCACCTCCACGCAGCTAATGAGATGAGTAGCGCGATCAGCTGCTGTCAGTCAGGTAACTCGCGGCCACCGCTGGATCCAGCGGTGGCCGCGGGTAACCGCAGTGACAGCAGCTGATCGCGCTACTCGGACGTGCGCACAGACCCATTGACTTTCATTGGGTCCGTGCTGCGTGTTGCGTGCAGAAAACGGACATGCTGGCGTGAGACACGGACCAAAAAACGCATCACGGAGACGGACCCACGGACATAACCAAAAACGCAATTGTAACCGCAGAGATATAGTAACATTGGTGCACGTTTGGCCGTGTCTCCAGTATACACGGAAACGGACCAAACACGCACGTGTTTCACGGATGTGTGTTTCAGGCCTAAAGATGTGTTTGCTGCTAGAACTCTGTTTGGCATTAACCTGGTCTCTAATCTGAGCTGCTGTTAAGCTGCGATTTCTGAGGCTGGTAACTTGGATAAACATATCCTCCGCAGCAGAGGTGACTCTTGGTCTTCCTTTCCTGGGGCGGTCCTCATGTGAGCCAGTTTCCTTTGTAGCGTTTGATGGTTTTTGCCACTGCACTTGGGGACACTTTTAAAGTTTTCCCAATGTTTCGAGCTGACTGACCTTCATTTCTTAAAGTAATGTGGCCACTTGTTTTTCTTTACTTAGCTGCTTTGTTCTTGCCATAATGCATATTCTAACAGTCTATTCAGTAGGACTGTTAGCTGTGTATCCACCAGACGTCTGCACAACACAACTGATGCTCCCAACCCCATTTATAAAGCAAGAAATCCCACTTATTAAACCTGATAGGGCACACCTGTGAAGTGAAAACCATTTCCGGTGACTACCTCTTGAAGCTCATTAAGAGAATGCCAAGAGTGTGCAAAGCAGTAATCAAAGCAAAAGGTGGCTACTTTGAAGAACCTAGAATATAGACATATTTTCAGCTATTTCACACTTATTTTTTGTTAAGTATTTCATTCGACATGTGTTAATTCATAGTTTTGATGCCTTCAATGTGAATCTACAATTTTTAGAGTCATGAAAATAAAGAAAACTCTCTGAATGAGAAGGTGTGTCCAAACTTTTGGTCGATATTGTATATATATATATATATATATATATATATATATATAGTCATATGAAAAAGTTTGGGCACTCCTATTAATGTTAACCTTTTTTCTTTATAACAATTTGGGTTTTTGCAACAGCTCTTTCAGTTTCATATATCTAATAACTGATGGACTGAGTAATATTTCTGGATTGAAATGAGGTTTATTGTACTAACAGAAAATGTGCATTCCACATTTAAACAAAATTTGACCGGTGCAAAAGTATGGGCACCCTTATCAATTTCTTGATTTGAACACTCCTAACTACTTTTTACTGACTTACTAAAGCACTAAATTGGTTTTGTAACCTCATTGAGCTTTGAACTTCATAGGCAGGTGTATCCAATCATGAGAAAAGGTATTTAAGGTGGCCACTTGCAAGTTGTTCTCCTATTTGTATCTCCTATGAAGAGTGGCATCATGGCTCCTCAAAACAACTCTCAAATGATCTGAAAACAAAGATTATTCAACATAGTTGTTCAGGGGAAGGATACAAAAAGTTGTCTCAGAGATTTAAAATGTCAGTTTCCACTATGAGGAGCATAGTAAGGAAATGGAAGAACACAGGTACAGTTCTTGTTAAGCCCAGAAGTGGCAGGCCAAGAAAAATATCAGAATGGCAGAGAAGAAGAATGGTGAGAACAGTCAAGGACAATCCACAGACCACCTCCAAAGACCTGCAGCATCATCTTGCTGCAGAAGGTGTCAATGTGCATCGGTCAACAATACAGCGCACTTTGCACAAGGAGAAGCTGTATGGGAGAGTGATGCGAAAGAAGCCATTTCTGCAAGCACGCCACAAACAGAGTCACCTGAGGTATGCAAAAGCACATTTGGACAAGCCAATTACATTTTGGAAGAAGGTCATGTGGACTGATGAAACAAAGATTGAGTTGTTTGGTCATACATAAAGGCGTTATGCATGGAGGCAAAAAAACATGGCATTCCAAGAAAAGCACTTGCTACCCACAGTAAAATTTGGTGGAGGTTCCATCATGCTTTGGGGCTGTGTGGCCAATGCCGGCACCGGGAATCTTGTTAAAGTTGAGGGTCGCATGGATTCAACTCAGTATCAGCAGATTCTTGACAATAATGTGCAAGAATCAGTGACGAAGTTGAAGTTACGCAGGGGATGGATATTTCAGCAAGACAATGATCCAAAAGTCCCTCCAAATCTACTCAGGCATTCATGCAGAGGAACAATTACAATGTTCTGGAATGGCCATCCCAGTCCCCAGACCTGAATATCATTGAACATCTGTGGGATGATTTGAAGCGTGCTGTTCATGCTCGGCGACCATCAAACTTAACTGAACTGGAATTGTTTTGTAAACAGGTCAAATATACCTTCATCCAGGATCCAGGAACTCATTAAAAGCTACAGGAAGCAACTAGAGGCTGTTATTTTTGCAAAAGGAGGATCTACAAAATATTAATTTCCCTTTTATGTTGAGGTGCCCATACTTTTGCACCGGTCAAATTTTGTTTAAATGCGGATTGCACATTTTCTGTTAGTACAATAAACCTCATTTCAATCCAAAAATATTACTGAGTCCATCAGTTATTAGATACTAGAAGGTGGCCCGATTCTAACGTATCGGGTAGTCTAGAATGTGTATGTAGGTTAGCAGATTGAATAATAATATAATCAGAAAGTCTTGAATAATGATGGTTCATTTTTTGCTCATTGGTCTCCTGCTGTGCAGCACGCATCGGCGTGCTTGACAGTGGGATACCAACGATCTGAATGGGCAGGGAGCCGGGATAAGCTAGTAACCATGGTACACATCGGGTAACTATGCAAAGCGGTTTCCATACCCGATGTGTACGCTGGGTAACAGCGTACGCCGGCTCCGGCACACGTGTGCCGAGAGCCAGGGTAAGCTAGTAACCATGTTACACATTGGGTAACTAAGCAAAGCGGTTTCTATAGTTACCCGATGTGTACCATGGTTACCAGCTTACGTGTGTCGGGAGCCGGGGTAAGCTAGTGGTTTCACACATCCGGCTTTTCTCCACTTTGTCGCATCCGGCGCGCTGCCGTAGGCTGGTTTCAGACGTCTGTGTTTTAGGTACGTGTGACATCCATTTTTAACACGGATGTCACACGTACCCATGTTATTCTATGATGTGCCTCACACGTCCGTGTTTGCACACGGACCGTGTGA
This sequence comes from Anomaloglossus baeobatrachus, assembly GCF_048569485.1. Taxonomy (NCBI): domain Eukaryota; kingdom Metazoa; phylum Chordata; class Amphibia; order Anura; family Aromobatidae; genus Anomaloglossus; species Anomaloglossus baeobatrachus. Next base: position 513,573,719 of record NC_134353.1, read on the forward strand.
CTTCTCATGACCCCGCACGCACACACGCAGGCATCTCCGGCAGCACGGATGTCACACGGATCGCACACTTATGTGATCCGTGTGACATCACTGTAAAACATACCGGAGAAAATATGGGTCTTTTTAATAAAAATATTTTCTATATTTACTTCTCTCCAGCGATGCTGTCTCCAGCTCTGCTGCCTCCCGCTCCTTATCGACGCTCATTATACTCACTGAATATTCAGTGCCTTGTGGAGCTGGAAGCGGCAACAGCGCTGGGGACTTCAGTGCCAGGGACCGCATCGCTGGGTGAGTATACAGCAGAGTGTGTTTGTGTGTGTGTACATGCATGTGCGCTATGTGTGTATACGATTGGTGTATCCATGTGTGTCTGCTATGTGTGTATATGTGCTCAGTGTGTGTGTATACATGCATGTGCGCTATGTGTGTATGCGCTCGGTGTATCCATGTATGTCTGCTATGTGTGTGTGCTCAGTGTGTGTGTGCTCAGTGTGTGTGTGTACATCCATGTGCGCTATGTGTGTATGCGCACGGTGTATCCATGTGTGTCTGCTATGTGTGTATATGTGCTCAGTGTGTGTGTGTGTGTGTGTGTGTGCGCGTGTGTGTGTGTTGATAGGCGGTCAGGAGCGGGAGGCAGCAGAGCCGGAGAAAGCAGGTAAACATGAAAAATATTTTTATTTCACAGACCCGTGTTTTCTCCGGTACCTGTCACACACATGCAAACACGGATGTCACAGGTATGACCACAACCATGCGTGTGACTGGTACCTGATTAAACACGGATGTCTGAAAGCAGCCATACACTGTGTACAGTACAGTGGCCGCGCCGCAACTTCCTGGTCACATGCTCTGGTCACATGACAACACGTGATCGGAGCTTGTCGCGCGTCCACTGAAGTGTACACAGTGCACGGGAGCACGCCGGATCCGAGAAAGTTGAGAAAAGGTAAGTAACTATTCAAAGCGACAGTGCTGACGTGTGCCGAGAGCCGGGGTAAGCTAGTAACCATGTTACACATCGGGTAACTAAGGAAAGCGGTTTCTATAGTTACCCGACGTGTACTATGGTTACCAGCCTACGCCGGCTCCGGCACATGTGTGCTGGGAGCTGGGGTAAGCTAGTGGTTTCACACATCCAGCTTGCCGGTGTGGGCTTCCGAGGGTGCAGCGGTCACCTGGGAGTCGGGGCTCCGTGTGGGTTTGGGGAATGCGTGCGGGGGGCGGGGCCAGGGCGAGCGTCCAATGCATGAGGGGGGCAGGGCCTGGCCGAGCGGCCAATATGTTCAGGCGGCCGGGTGAGCTGCCAATCCATGCGGAGGGCGGAGCCTGGCCGAGCAGCCAATCCATGCGGGTGGGCGAAACCGAGACGAGACGAGCAGCCAATGTGACGGTTGTCACTGTAACGACATAATTTTGGAGCAAGACAGACAGAGAGAATAAGGCAATTATATATATAGATATGAAACTGAAATAGCTGTTGCAAAAACCCAAATTGTTATGAAGAAAAAAGGTTAACATTAATAGGGGTGCCCAAACTTTTTCATGTGACTGTATATATATACAGTTAGGTCCAGAAATATTTGGACAGTGACACAATTTTCGCGAGTTGGGCTCTGCATGCCACCACATTGGATTTGAAATGAAACCTCTACAAGAGAATTCAAGTGCAGATTGTAACGTTTAATTTGAAGGTTTGAACAAAAATATCTGATAGAAATTGTAGGAATTGTAAACATTTCTTTATAAACACTCCACATTTTAGGAGGTCAAAAGTAATTGGACAAATAAACCAAACCCAAACAAAATATTTTTATTTTCAATATTTTGTTGCGAATCCTTTGGAGGCAATCACTGCCTTAAGTCTGGAACCCATGGACATCACCAAACGCTGGGTTTCCTCCTTCTTAATGCTTTGCCAGGCCTTTACAGCCGCAGCCTTCGGGTCTTGCTTATTTGTGGGTCTTTCCGTCTTAAGTTTGGATTTGAGCAAGTGAAATGCATGCTCAATTGGGTTAAGATCTGGTGATTGACTTGGCCATTGCAGAATGTTCCACTTTTTTGCACTCATGAACTCCTGGGTAGCTTTGGCTGTATGCTTGGGGTCATTGTCCATCTGTACTATGAAGCGCCGTCCGATCAACTTTGCGGCATTTGGCTGAATCTGGGCTGAAAGTATATCCCGGTACACTTCAGAATTCATCCGGCTACTCTTGTCTGCTGTTATGTCATCAATAAACACAAGTGACCCAGTGCCATTGAAAGCCATGCATGCCCATGCCATCACGTTGCCTCCACCATGTTTTACAGAGGATGTGGTGTGCCTTGGATCATGTGCCGTTCTCTTTCTTCTCCAAACTTTTTCTTCCCATCATTCTGGTACAGGTTGATCTTTGTCTCATCTGTAGAGATGAGCGAACCGGTCCCGGTTCGGCTCGAGGTCGGTTCGCCGAACGGAGGTCCCGTTCGAGTTCGGCTCGTCGAACGTTCGACGAACCGAACTCGAACTGCATAGGAAACAATGGCAGGCAATCACAAACACATAAAAACACCTAGAAAACACCCTCAAAGGTGTCCAAAAGGTCACAAACAACTCACAACACAACACAAACACAAGGGAAAGTGACAAGGACATATACTTATGCAAAAACAAAAGAGCAGGACAAGGAAAAAGAGGAGGAGACACAGATATAGGCATGGCACGCCCTTCTAAAGTCATGTAAAACACCGCAAGGTGACTCCAAGCGGAGTCTCCCTTTTTTCCAAAAATTGGGCCCCACACACACCCACCCATTCAGTGGCAGCACTTGTGCCCCAGTTGTACACTTCACAGCTAGATTTGCATCAAGCACATTCAAAAATACGCCATAATTAACCGTCCCCAGGATGACACCGGGGTAGGTAGCAAAGTCTTTGCTGAACCATGACTTGTTCATCTTGGCTTCTTTTAAAAACAATGTAAGCAAGGGTTACTCCAAGCGGAGTCTCCCTTTTTTTCAAAAAATTGTGCCCCACACACACCCACCCATTCAGTGGCAGCACTTGTGCCCTAGTTGTACACTTCACAGCTAGATTTGCATCAAGCACATTCAAAAATACGCCATAATTAACCGTCCCCAGGATGACACCAGGATAGGTAGCAAAGTCTTTCCTGATCCCAGCTCTGTTCATCTTGGCTTCTTTTAAAAACACAGCAAGCAAGGGTTACTCCAAGCGGAGTCTCCCTTTTTTCCAAAAATTGGGCCACACAGACACCCACCCCATCAGTGGCAGCACTTGGGCCCTAGTTGCAAACAGGATGTTTTGATTTGCATCAAGCACATTCAAAAATACGCCATAATTAACCGTCCCCAGCATGACACCGGGGTAGGTAGATAAAGTCTTTGCTGAACCATGACTTGTTCATCTTGGCTTCTTTTAAAAACAATGTAAGCAAGGGTTACTCCAAGCGGAGTCTCCCTTTTTTTCCAAAAATTGTGCCCCACACACACCCACCCATTCAGTGGCAGCACTTGTGCCCCAGTTGTACACTTCACAGCTAGATTTGCATCAAGCACATTCAAAAATACGCCATAATTAACCGTCCCCAGGATGACACCGGGGTAGGTAGATAAAGTCTTTGCTGAACCATGACTTGTTCATCTTGGCTTCTTTTAAAAACAATGTAAGCAAGGGTTACTCCAAGCGGAGTCTCCCTTTTTTTCCAAAAATTGTGCCCCACACACACCCACCCATTCAGTGGCAGCACTTGTGCCCTAGTTGTACACTTCACAGCTAGATTTGCATCACGCACATTCCAAATCCACAAGCATTTACTCTCCCCAGGATGACACAGGGGTTGTAAATTCCTTCTGGATCCATGACTTGTTCATTTTGATGAACGTCAGTCTGTCCACATTGTCACTGGACAGACGCGTGCGCTTATCTGTCAGCACACACCCAGCAGCACTGAAGACACGTTCAGAGACAACGCTAGCAGCTGGACACGACAAAATCTCCAAGGCGTAAGTTGAGAGCTCTGGCCATTTTTCTAGGTTTGAAGCCCAAAAGGAGCAAGGCTCCATTTGCAAAGTCATGGCATCGATGTTCATTTGGAGATACTCCTGTATCATCCTCTCCAGCCGTTGACTATGTGTCAGACTTGTTGTCTCTGGTGGCCTTGCAAAAGAGGGTCTAAAAAAATTATGAAAAGATTCCATAAAATTGCTGTTACCAGCACCAGATACGGTCCTACTGGTACGTGTAGACTGTTGAAGATGACGAGACCGTCCCATGTTTGTCAAGTTACAACTGGGAGATTCACTCCCTGCACCTGCACGGTTGTTTGGTGGAAAAGCGGATCTAAGATCGAGTAACAGCTTCTGCTAATACTCCTGCATACGTGCGTCCCTTTCTATGGCTGGAATTATGTCACAAAATTTGGACTTGTACCGGGGATCTAATAGTGTGGCAAGCCAGTAGTCATCATCACTTCTAATTTTGACAATACGAGGGTCATGTTGGAGGTAGTGCAACAAGAAGGCACTCATGTGTCTTGCGCAGCCATGCGGACCAAGTCCACGCTGTGTTTGTGGCATAGAGGTGCTAACCGTTCTTTCTTCCTCTGACATCTCCCCCCAACCTCTTTCAACTGAAATTTGACCAAGGTCTCCCTCATCTGCTGAGTCTTCCATGTCCATGGACAGTTCGTCCTCCATTTCTTCATGTCCTCCTGCACCTTCCTCAACATCTCGCCTGCTACCATGCGCCCTTGTTGATCCATGTCCCCCATGCTCCCATGCCTGGCGCCTTGGTGATGATGAACGTCTGGACCTTGGTGATGTTGTTGTGTCTTGCGCATATGAATCCTCCTGTAGTTCATCCCCTTCCTGTTGTCCCACCCCCTAACTCCGAATAGTGTTTAGCGTGTGTTCCATAATGTAAATGACTGGAATCGTCATGCTGATAATGGCATTGTCAGCGCTAAACATATTCGTCGCCATGTCGAAACTGTGCAGAAGGGTGCATAGGTCCTTGATCTGAGACCACTCCATCAGGGTGATCTGCCCCACCTCTGCATCTCGTTGGCCCAGGCTATACGTCATGACGTATTGCACCAGGGCACGGCGGTGCTGCCACAGTCGCTGTAACATGTGGAGAGTTGAATTCCAGCGTGTCGCCACATCGCATTTCAGGCGATGAACCGGCAGGCCGAAAGACTTCTGGAGCGATGCAAGTCGCTCAGCTGCGGCGCTTGAACGGCGGAAGTGAGCAGACAGTTTTCGTGCCCTGTTCAGAAGGCCATCTAGGCCGGGATACTGTGTTAAAAATTGCTGCACGACAAGGTTCAACACGTGAGCCATACAAGGTACGTGTGTCACCTTGCCCAGGCGAAGGGCCGTACCCAGGTTTGCAGCATTGTCGCACACGGCCTTACCAGGCTGCAGGTTGAGTGGAGACAACCATTTATTAAACTCGGACCGCAGAGCTGACCACAACTCCTCAGCTGTGTGACTCTTATTCCCAAGACATGTCAAGCTAAAGACCGCCTGATGCCGTTGCGCTCTGCTGCCAGCATAGTAATGAGGGGTGCGTGATTCCTTCTGCGCAGTGAGAACGCTGGTGGCCTGACCAGGCAGGCTTGGGGCGGAGGTGGAGGACCCAGATGAGGTGGAGGATGCAGAAGCAGTGGCGGAACTTGGACAGACAGAGGATTGACACACAAGTCGTGGGGACGGCAAGACTTGTGCAGCAGACCCTTCACCATCTATCACCATAGTTACCCAGTGCCCAGTGAGCGACATGTAACGTCCCTGTCCATGCTTACTGGTCCAAGTATCGGTGGTGAAATGCACCCGTTCACACACAGAGTTTCTCAATGAAGCGGTGATGTTGTGTGCGACATGCTGGTGTAGCGCGGGCACACCTTTCTTAGAAAAGTAGTGGCGACTAGGCATCTGGTACTGGGGCACAGCGACAGACATAAGGTCTCTAAAATCCTGTGTGTCCACTAGGCGGAAAGGCAGCATTTCTGTAGCCAACAGCTTACAGAGGGATAGAGTAAACCTCTTAGCTTTGTCATGGGTCGCAGGAAATGGCCTTTTATTTGTCCACATCTGAGGGACAGAGATCTGGCTGCTGTGTGTAGACGGTGTTGAGTAGGGTGTCCCTGGAAAAATGCAGGTTTGTGAGGAAAGTGCAGGCGGAGACATGATGTTGCCTTCATCCAAAGTTGGTGCTATCGATGTCTGAGAGAGCTGTACACACTCACTTGTTTCCCATTCCAAAACAACTGACGACCTACCAAGCAAACTGCCTGTTGCGGTTACAGTGGTGGAAGTTGTGGGTGGAAAAACAGGTGTGACAGCTGTCCCCACAGTCCAAGAAGATGACGAGCGCGCGGATGCACTGGAAGGGGCAGGCGGTGGATGGTTCGCTCCGCTAGGCCGCATTGCAGCACGGTGAGCTTCCCACGGGACCTATGATATTTATTCATGTGACGATTCATGAAAGAAGTTGTCAAACTGGTTTTGACCTCTACTAAGAGAACCATGACAAATTTTACAGATCACATAATTTGGGCGATCTTTTTCTATGTCAAAAAAGGACCAGGCTAGGCAAGGCTTAGAGGCCATGCGACCTGTTGATCCACCCCGAATAATGCTCAGAGGCAGAGTGGTGGCTGAGGATGCAGTTGTAGACGTGCTACCAGTACTCCGACTCTGTCCAGGAAGGCGCAAGGTAACTTCGTCATCAGTTGCATCCTCCTCCACCACCTCTGTTGACCTCCTCGAGTGCCTGACTGTGGGTTGACAGTAGGTGGGATCTAGAACTTCATCATCAATTGTTGTGTTTGCACTCCCCTCCCCCTCAGACCGAGCCTCTTCTTGCCCTGACCGAATATTTAAGTTGTCATCCCAATCGGGTATCTGAGTCTCATCTTCATCAGTATGTTCCTCATTGTCTATAACCACAGGTGTTACAGTTTGTGACAAAGGGTCAACATTATGCTCTGAAACTTGGTCCTCACGGCCTGAATCAGAGTCACAAAGGTTCTGGGCATCACTGCAGACCATTTCCTGTTCTGTACTCACTGTAGCTTGGGAGCAGACCTCTGATTCCCAGGCTATAGTGTGACTGAACAGCTCTGCAGACTCAGCCATCTCAGTTCCACCATACTGTGCAGGGCTGATGGAGACTTCAGAGCTGGGAGAAATCAAGTTTGATTGGGATGACAACTCAGAGGACTGGTGTTTTTTGGATGCGGTACTTGAAGTGGCTGAGAGGGCACTTGTTGGACCACTTGAGATCCATTCAAGCATTTTCCTTTTTTGCCCATCATCTACCTTTGTTCCTGTTGTTCGTGTCCGTAAAAAAGGGAGCACATCGGATTGTCCACGGTAAGTAGTAGACATCTTACTTTTGCTGGTAGATGGTCTATCTTCAGCAGATGATAATGGAGCTTTGCCACCTTCCCCACGGACAAAACCTTTTTTGCCTTTTCCACCACGCCTCTTCCCCTTTTCACCAGCATCTGTCATTTTGCCACTCATGTTGATTGCGACAAGATTGTGGACTGAAAATGTGGTAGTAAAAATTGAGAGGTGGTGTAGATTGCAGTGGTGGTCTAGCTTTATTAACAGCAGAATAATAAAGAATAAATATCCCTGACAATGCAACTACGGCCCTTAAACTGGCAGCAAAAATTGCTAGTATAATGGCTTAGTTATAATGAGTTGGAGTGTGCAATGCAGGCAGACGCGCTCTGCAAATGTCTTTGCACTAGTAGGACTATAGCAAAGTCCAATAGCCACGTTTAGGATGCCACTAGGTACACTGAGTGTTTGCTAGTATAATGGCTTAGTTATAATGAGTTGGAGTGTGCTATGCAGGCAGACGCGCTCTGCAAATGTCTTTGCACTAGTGGGACTATAGCAAAGTCCAATAGCCACGTTTAGGATGCCACTAGGTACACTGAGTGTTTGCTAGTATAATGGCTTAGTTATAATGAGTTGGAGTGTGCAATGCAGGCAGACGCGCTCTGCAAATGTCTTTGCACTAGTGGGACTATAGCAAAGTCCAATAGCCACGTTTAGGATGCCACTAGGTACACTGAGTGTTTGCTAGTATAATGGCTTAGTTATAATGAGTTGGAGTGTGCAATGCAGGCAGACGTGCTCTGCAAATGTCTTTGCACTAGTGGGACTATAGCAAAGTCCAATAGCCACGTTTAGGATGCCACTAGGTACACTGAGTGTTTGCTAGTATAATGGCTTAGTTATAATGAGTTGGAGTGTGCAATGCAGGCAGACGTGCTCTGCAAATGTCTTTGCACTAGTGGGACTATAGCAAAGTCCAATAGCCACGTTTAGGATGCCACTAGGTACACTGAGTGTTTGCTAGTATAATGGCTTAGTTATAATGAGTTGGAGTGTGCAATGCAGGCAGACGCACTCTGCAAATGTCTTTGCACTAGTGGGACTATAGCAAAGTCCAATAGCTACGTTTAGGATGCCACTAGGTACACTGAGTGTTTGCTAGTATAATGGCTTAGTTATAATGAGTTGGAGTGTGCAATGCAGGCAGATGCGCTCTGCAAATGTCTTTGCACTAGTGGGACTATAGCAAAGTCCAATAGCCACGTTTAGGATGCCACTAGGTACACTGAGTGTTTGCTAGTATAATGGCTTAGTTATAATGAGTTGGAGTGTGCAATGCAGGCAGACGTGCTCTGCAAATGTCTTTGCACTAGTGGGACTATAGCAAAGTCCAATAGCCACGTTTAGGATGCCACTAGGTACACTGAGTGTTTGCTAGTATAATGGCTTAGTTATAATGAGTTGGAGTGTGCAATGCAGGCAGACATGCTCTGCAAATGTCTTTGCCCTAGTAGGACTATAGCAAAGTCCAATAGCCACGTTTAGGATGCCACTAGGTACACTGAGTGTTTGCTAGTATAATGGCTTAGTTATAATGAGTTGGAGTGTGCAATGCAGGCAGACGCGCTCTGCAAATGTCTTTGCACTAGTGGGACTATAGCAAAGTCCAATAGCCACGTTTAGGATGCCACTAGGTACACTGAGTGTTTGCTAGTATAATGGCTTAGTTATAATGAGTTGGAGTGTGCAATGCAGGCAGACGTGCTCTGCAAATGTCTTTGCACTAGTGGGACTATAGCAAAGTCCAATAGCCACGTTTAGGATGCCACTAGGTACACTGAGTGTTTGCTAGTATAATGGCTTAGTTATAATGAGTTGGAGTGCGCAATGCAGGCAGACATGCTCTGCAAATGTCTTTGCCCTAGTAGGACTATAGCAAAGTCCAATAGCCACGTTTAGGATGCCACTAGGTACACTGAGTGTTTGCTAGTATAATGGCTTAGTTATAATGAGTTGGAGTGTGCAATGCAGGCAGACGCGCTCTGCAAATGTCTTTGCACTAGTGGGACTATAGCAAAGTCCAATAGCCACGTTTAGGATGCCACTAGGTACACTGAGTGTTTGCTAGTATAATGGCTTAGTTATAATGAGTTGGAGTGTGCAATGCAGGCAGACGTGCTCTGCAAATGTCTTTGCACTAGTGGGACTATAGCAAAGTCCAATAGCCACGTTTAGGATGCCACTAGGTACACTGAGTGTTTGCTAGTATAATGGCTTAGTTATAATGAGTTGGAGTGTGCAATGCAGGCAGACGTGCTCTGCAAATGTCTTTGCACTAGTGGGACTATAGCAAAGTCCAATAGCCACGTATAGGATGCCACTAGGTACACTGAGTGTTTGCTAGTATAATGGCTTAGTTATAATGAGTTGGAGTGTGCAATGCAGGCAGACGTGCTCTGCAAATGTCTTTGCACTAGTGTGACTATAGCAAAGTCCAATAGCCACGTTTAGGATGCCACTAGGTACACTGAGTGTTTGCTAGTATAATGGCTTAGTTATAATGAGTTGGAGTGTGCAATGCAGGCAGACGCGCTCTGCAAATGTCTTTGCACTAGTGGGACTATAGCAAAGTCCAATAGCCACGTTTAGGATGCCACTAGGTACACTGAGTGTTTGCTAGTATAATGGCTTAGTTATCATGAGTTGGAGTGTGCAATGCAGGCAGACGCGCTCTGCAAATGTCTTTGCACTAGTGGGACTATAGCAAAGTCCAATAGCCACGTTTAGGATGCCACTAGGTACACTGAGTGTTTGCTAGTATAATGGCTTAGTTATAATGAGTTGGAGTGTGCAATGCAGGCAGACGTGCTCTGCAAATGTCTTTGCACTAGTGGGACTATAGCAAAGTCCAATAGCCACGTTTAGGATGCCACTAGGTACACTGAGTGTTTGCTAGTATAATGGCTTAGTTATAATGAGTTGGAGTGTGCAATGCAGGCAGACGTGCTCTGCAAATGTCTTTGCACTAGTGGGACTATAGCAAAGTCCAATAGCCACGTTTAGGATGCCACTAGGTACACTGAGTGTTTGCTAGTATAATGGCTTAGTTATAATGAGTTGGAGTGTGCAATGCAGGCAGACGTGCTCTGCAAATGTCTTTGCACTAGTGGGACTATAGCAAAGTCCAATAGCCACGTTTAGGATGCCACTAGGTACACTGAGTGTTTGCTAGTATAATGGCTTAGTTATAATGAGTTGGAGTGTGCAATGCAGGCAGACACGCTCTGCAAATGTCTTTGCACTAGTGGGACTATAGCAAAGTCCAATAGCCACGTATAGGATGCCACTAGGTACACTGAGTGTTTGCTAGTATAATGGCTAAGTTATAATGAGTTGGAGTGTGCAATGCAGGCAGACGTGCTCTGCAAATGTCTTTGCACTAGTGTGACTATAGCAAAGTCCAATAGCCACGTTTAGGATGCCACTAGGTACACTGAGTGTTTGCTAGTATAATGGCTTAGTTATAATGAGTTGGAGTGTGCAATGCAGGCAGACGTGCTCTGCAAATGTCTTTGCACTAGTGGGACTATAGCAAAGTCCAATAGCCACGTTTAGGATGCCACTAGGTACACTGAGTGTTTGCTAGTATAATGGCTTAGTTATAATGAGTTGGAGTGTGCAATGCAGGCAGACGTGCTCTGCAAATGTCTTTGCACTAGTGGGACTATAGCAAAGTCCAATAGCCACGTTTAGGATGCCACTAGGTACACTGTGTCTTTGCTAGTATAATGGCTTAGTTATAATGAGTTGGAGTGTGCAAAGGACAGGAGGGTACAGTGCCAGGATTGTGGGGCTCTGGGTAGAGGAATGATAGCCTGCCTTTCTATTCCCTCCTAATGGTGAAATGCAGCGACGAAATCCCTGACCTTGGCTACACAGACGCTGTCGCTGTTTTCAGGACCTGTCACCTATGGCTCTCTGACCCTGCCGGTTTGAGCCCTTAAAAGGACTGATAGAAAGTGCTCTCCCTAAGCTGTCTAACGCTGTGTATGGAGCGCGTACAGCTGTATCGGCGATAGGACTCAGGAGGACGTAGCTGCGACAGTGATGTCTGACATCAAAGACGCAGAAGAGATAATGGCGTCCTGGAGGAAAATGTCCGGTTTTATAATGCAGGGACATGTGACATGGACATCCTATCACACATGCCGTTGCTTCTCTGGCTAAAAGTCCACTTAGCTGTGTGTGTGTCTGGGATTGGCTGACATGCTGGCCCGCCCCACTACACGCGCGCGCTTTGGGAAGGAAGACAAGGAAAAAAAAAAAAATGGCGATCGCCATTATAGAAACAGCAGTGATCTGAAGGCGCTGTTCACGCACACTATACACTGAAATGTCATAATAGTGTGATTCACAGAGTGACTTACACTATTACAGCGGAAACCAAGCTAGGATTTAGCTGTTTTTTTGCTGCTAGAACCGTTCTCGAACGTTTCTAGAACTATCGAGCTTTTGCAAAAAGCTCGAGTTCTAGTTCGATCTAGAACAGGCCCCAAAATCACTCGAGCCTAGAACTGGAGAACCTCGAACCACGAACCGCGCTCAACTCTACTCATCTGTCCATAGAATACTTTTCCAGAACTGAGCTGGCTTCATGAGGTGTTTTTCAGCAAATTTAACTCTGGCCTGTCTATTTTTGGAATTGATGAATGGTTTGCATCTAGATGTGAACCCTTTGTATTTACTTTCATGGAGTCTTCTCTTTACTGTTGACTTAGAGACAGATACACCTACTTCACTGAGAGTGTTCTGGACTTCAGTTGATGTTGTGAATGGGTTCTTCTTCACCAAAGAAAGTATGCGGCGATCATCCACCACTGTTGACATCCGTGGACGCCCAGGCCTTTTTGAGTTCCCAAGCTCACCAGTCAATTCCTTTTTTCTCAGAATGTACCCGACTGTTGATTTTGCTACTCCAAGCATGTCTGCTATCTCTCTGATGGATTTTTTCTTTTTTTTAAGCCTCAGGATGTTCTACTTCACCTCAATTGAGAGTTCCTTAGACCGCATGTTGTCTGGTCACAGCAACAGCTTCCAAATGCAAAACCACACACCTGTAATCAACCCCAGACCTTTTAACTACTTCATTGATTACAGGTTAACGAAAGAGACGCCTTCATAGTTAATTGCAGCCCTTAGAGTCCCTTGTCCAATTACTTTTGGTCCCTTGAAAAAGAGGAGGCTATGCATTACAGAGCTATGATTCCTAAACCCTTTCTCCGATTTGGATGTGAAAACTCTCATATTGCAGCTGGGAGTGTGCACTTTCAGCCCATATTATATATATAATTGTATTTCTGAACATGTTTTTGTAAACAGCTAAAATAACAAAACTTGTGTCACTGTCCAAATATTTCTGGACCTAACTGTATATTACCGGAATAGTGATGCTGATTATGGCATAGTCAGGGCTAACCATATTTGTAGTAATTTTGAAACTGTGCAGAGGTTCTTCATCTGTGCCCACTCTGCAAGGGTGCAGGTGGAGGCCCTAGAGGAGGTGGAGAAAGCAGAAGCAGTGGAGGTTGATCCAGTTTGTCCCTCAAGCCTTGGGTATTTCAAGTCTTGGGAAGCAGCCCTTTCCCCACCTTCCCCTGCAGCCACCAGAGTAACCCAGTGCCCAGTCAGTCAGACACAGCTTTATAAAAGAAGTAATGGCAACTGAGCAACAAGTACTGGGGGATTGCCACAGCCATCAGCTTTCGGTGACCCTCTGTATCCACCAGGTGGAAAGGCAGCATTTCCGTGGCCAATAGATTAGATATGGAGAAGTTCAAGATTTTAGCTTTGGCATGTGTAGGAGGAAATCGTCTTTTCCATGACCAGAACTGTGGAACTGAGGGCTGACTGGTGTGCTGAGAGATATATATAGATAGATAGATAGATAGATAGATAGATAGATAGATAGATAGATATAGATATATACACCACAGTTCAAAGGTTTAGGGTCACATACTGTAGATATATTTTGATCTCCAGTATACTCTACAGTTCAAAGGTTTAGGGTCACTTAGATATTTCCTTATTTTTGAAAGGAAAGCACATTTCTTTCAATGAAGCTAATATTAAATTAAACAGAAATACACTCTATACATTGTTCATGTGGTAAATGACTATTTTAGCTTCAAACGTCTGTTTTTTAATGCAATCTCTACATAGGTGTTTAAAGCAAGAAGGCCTGCGGAGACACCATCACATGTTTCTCAACGCTGGCAGGAAACTAGCCAGGTCTTTCACCGGGAAGGAACAACCACGGGAAGGGCAGTCTCCAGTCAAGGAGACCACCTATGCCAAACATGGTATCCATCCACAGACAGCCGTTTCGGGGTATTTGCCCCTCATCAGTGTGGAGTAGGAATCTGGCTAGTGGGACATTGCCTAGTAAAAGACTATGTGAGCAAGGATGGTTGACCTTAGGGAGATCAACATCCACCACTGCGGAGACACCATCACGTGTTTCTCAACGCAGTGATTCTAGAGCAATGCCCCCTGGGAAATATTCAAAGCAAGAAGGCCTGCGGAGACACCATCACATGTTTCTCAACGCTGGCAGGAAACTAGCCAGGTCTTTCACCGGGAAGGAACAACCACGGGAAGGGCAGTCTCCAGTCAAGGAGACCACCTATGCCAAACATGGTATCCATCCAAAATTGTGTCCTTACGGTGACACAAAGCTGATTGGCCGCTGGGCTTGCCATGGCCCCGCCCCCCCTGCACGGATTGGCTGCTCGCCTCGCCTCGGCTCCGCCCCCCACGAATTGGTCGCTCGCCTCGACCTGGCCCCGCCCTCCGCATGGATTGGCTGCTCGCCCCGGCCCTCCGCAAGCCTCGCCAGACATAAACTTGCGCTGCTGGGATCGTGACGGAGCCGGTGAACGCTGGTAACCATTATACACATCGGGTAACTAAGGTCCCTTAGTTACCCGATGTGTATCATAGTTACCAGTGTACACCGGCTCTGTCACGATCCCAGTAGCGCTAGACATAACCTTGCGATGCTGGGATCTTGAAGGAGCCCGTGAACACTGGTAACCATTATACACATCGGGTAACTAAGGTGCCTTGGTTACCCGATGTGTATCATAGTTACCAGTGTACACCGGCTCCGTCACGATCCCAGCAGCGCTAGACATAACCTGCGATGCTGGGATCTTGACGGAGCCCGTGAACGCTGGTAACCATTATACACATCGGGTAACTAAGGTCCCTTGGTTACCCGATGTGTATCATAGTTACCAGTGTACACCGGCTCCGTCACGATCCCAGCAGCGCCAGACATACCCTTGCGATGCTGGGATCTTGACGGAGCCCGAGAACTCTCCCCCCAGGACTACTCCTCCTATTACAGTCTTCCTATTATACTCCTCTCTGAGTATAATAGGAGAACTATTATAGCATGGGGGATGTAGCACGATGGGGGATGTAGCACGATGGGGGGTGCGCAGCATGGGGGATGTAGCACGATGAGGAGTGCGCAGCATGGGGGATGTAGCACGATGGGGAGTGTGCAGCATGGGGGATGTAGCACGATGGGGAGTGCGCAGCATGGGGGATGTAGCACGATGGGGAGTGCGCAGCATGGGGGATGTAGCACGATGGGGAGTGCGCAGCATGGGGGATGTAGCACGATGGGGAGTGCGCAGCATTGTGGATGGAGCACGATGGGGAGTGCGCAGCATGGGGGATGTAGCACGATGGGGAGTGCGCAGCATGGCGGATGGAGGACGATGGGGGGGTGCGCAGCATGGGGGATGTAGCATGATGGGGAGTGCGCAGCATAGGGGATGTAGCACGATGGGGAGTGCGCAGCATGGGGGATGGAGCACGATGGGGAGTGCGCAGCATGGAGGATGGAGCACGATGGGGAGTGCGCAGCATGGGGGATGGAGCAAGATGGGGGGTGCGCAGCATGGGGGATGGAGCACGATGGGGGGTGCGCAGCATGGGGGATGGAGCACGATGGGGAATGCGCAGCATAGGGGATGGAGCACGATGGGGGGTGGGCAACATGGGGGATGGGGCACGATGGGTGGTGCGCAGCATGGGGGATGGGGCACGATGGGGGGTGCGCAGCATGGGGGATGGGGCACGATGGGGGGTGCGCAGCATGGGGGATGGAGCACGATGGGAGGTGCACACCTTCCCCCAACTCACACACACACAACACACCACACACACACTGGGAACCACAAACACCGCCATACACAGACACCCACACACACAGACAACGCTGCACACACACAACACCCAACACACAAACACCGCGGCATACATAAATATACGCACATACCGCACAACACACACATTGCACAAAACATACTTCCCCCCAAAACACACCACACCCACACAAACCGCGCAACACACACACACACAACGCGACAGACACACAGCGCTTCACAAACAACGCAACACACATACAACACCGCTCTCACCCCCTGCCACACCCAGAAAACACCCAGAACATGTACGGCGCCCTACACAAACACTTGGTAACTACACACAACAACATCTATATATATATATATATAAAACAAAAATCATACATGAACTACACAATACGTAAATTCTAGGATACCCGATGCGTAGAATCGGGCCACCTTCTAGTATTATATATATTGAATAAAAAGAAAAGAAAAGTAAACATTTTTTTTTCTCTATCCAATGTGTTCAGTCACACAGTTTGTTGCAATTATAATGAAATTAAATATGACTTGCTCTTTGTCGTTGCTGAAATATTATTAATGGTACCTTCTATGAGAAAATTATATACAGTGCCTACAAGTAGTATTCAACCCCCTGCAGATTTAGCAGGTTTGATAAGATGCAAATAAGTTAGAGCCTGCAAACTTCAAACAAGAGCAGGATTTATTAACAGATGCATAAATCTTACAAACCAACAAGTTATGTTGCTTAGTTAAATTTTAATACATTTTCAACATAAAAGTGTGGGTCAATTATTATTCAACCCCTAGGTTTAATATTTTGTTGGATAACCCTTGTTTGCAATTACAGCTAATAATCATCTTTTATAAGACCTGATCAGGCCGGCACAGGTCTCTAGAGTTATCTTGGTCCACTCCTCCATGCAGATCTTCTCCAAGTTATCTAGGTTCTTTGGGTGTCTCATGTGGACTTTAATCTTGAGCTCCTTCCACAAGTTTTCAATTGGGTTAAGGTCAGGAGACTGACTAGGCCACTGCAACACCTTGATTTTTTCCCTCTTGAACCAGGCCTTGGTTTTCTTGGCTGTGTGCTTTGGGTCGTTTTCTTGTTGGAAGATGAAATGACGACCCATCTTAAGATCTTTGATGGAGGAGCGGAGGTTCTTGGCCAAAATCTCCAGGTAGGCCGTGCTATCCATCTTCCCATGGATGCGGACCAGATGGCCAGGCCCCTTGGTTGGGAAACAGCCCCACAGCATGATGCTGCCACCACCATGCTTGACTGTAGGGATGGTATTCTTGGGGTCGTATGCAGTGCCATCCAGTCTCCAAACATCACGTGTGTGGTTGCCTATAAAGATCTCGATCTTGGTCTCATCAGACCAGAGAACCTTGAACCAGTCTGTCTCAGATGAAAATCATAGAACAGTGTAACTGGATCTTAACAATGGTAAAAGGCAAAGACTTCTGGAAGCATAAATGGATACAAAGGAGGAAGAAGTCATTCATTTTGCCAAAGTGCCTACATGCCTCGAAGTTAGAAGCAGAAAGTAATCAAAATGCACAAGTGTGCAGGTAAAAATACTTTTAATAAACAACAAGTACAATATAAAGGCATAGATGTGAGCATAAATAAGTTACACAGACATAGGGGGTGATAAGAATCCCCACATGTGAATGCATGCGAATCGTATCAATTAAGTTACTTGTAGCTCACTGGCATGGTCAGTGCTGAAGGCATATAACAGCATAGTGCAGACAACAAGGGTACCAGCCGAAAAAATCAACAAGCCGGCTACACATTATAGGTTAACAAGTTGACAATGCAGCAAAAGACCAGAGGCCAGTATAGAGCTTACCAGGGTAACAGAAGGAAAAAGCGTGCAGACACACACAGGGAAAGTCCCGACACGTGTTTCGTGTTGCGACTGCTTCAGGGGACTGTGGACAACAGGACAAGGCAAGAGTCTAATATACCTGCCGTACTTATGCTGGATTTGCAACACCTGTCGCAGTTCAGTGGGGCGGAGCGGCGCAGCGTCAGTATGGGCGGCTGCTCAGGCGTCATCTGGGTGAAGGGAAATCCCTTATTGACGTCACAAACCCAGAGGACGCCGGGAAGAGAGCCGCACCCACCGCGCATGCGCGATCCCGCAACCAGGAAGTGCGATCGCAAAACCCATATTAAGTACTGGCAACAGTAAGGGCAAAAAAGCGCAAATGCAGCTCCTGAGGAGGAATGTCACATATACCAATAGCTCAGAGAAGATGACTGAAACATGACACAATAGGTAAATATAGCTATGCAAATTTAGTAAAAACGAAAGCAGACCAATTATATTTAGGCTGCTTATTATACGCATTATACCAGACCAAGGCATATATAAACATATCATGGATGAAAAATACATATACTGGATATATAACATCCCAACCAGGTACAGAAATGAAAATATCTACTTTGGTTAGTTTGTGGAGCGAAGCATTTGCTGCAGTAATAATCCAGAATGGTTTTAATCAAACACTCCATTTACTGTAGTTCGTATAGGTGTTCAGTGTTCTGATTACTGTAACTTCAGAAGAGATGGCGTGATAAGCATCCGGCAGGCATATTAGAAAAACGAGAAAGGGGACTGTGAAGAAGGAAAAAGACACAGAAAGTGAATTTTTTAAAAATTAAAACATAAAAAATTTTTTTGTGTTAAAAAGACTCAACAGAACATAAACAGCACATGGAAATTGCAACCAACCAGCAAAACGCATTAGCACAACCCACGACGGAGGAGAAGTGGTGGTTTAAAGGAATGACGCAAACGTTTGTCTTTCATTCAGTCCGTTGGGTACCACGGACTCAAGCAGAAAGATCCACCGACATTCTGCCCTTGCCAACATCCTATGAATATCCCCGCCCCTAAGTCCAAGGTGCACCTGGTCAATTCCCCTCACCTTAAAACCCGAGGGGTCCGACCGGTGGTGCACCCTGAAGTGGCGGGGAATAGTCTTAAGAGTGTCAACATCCTCAAGTTTAACCTGTTTTGCGGCAATTATATCCCTCACATGTTCCCTAGTGCGGACTTTAAGTTCACGGCTAGTTAGCCCGACATATATTAAATTGCATTTGCACGTGGCATAATAAATTATGCCAGTGCTATTGCAGGAAATATAATGTCGAATGTCAAAAGTCCTAGAACCACTAGAGGACGTGAAGGATGTTGCCCGAACGATATTGCCGTGGCGGCAAGCGATGCATGATCCACAGGGGAACGATCCAACTAAGGGTCGCCCAGTAGAAAAAGGTAATTTGTTAGGTCTTAAATAATGACTGTGGACCAGCATGTCGCGTAGGCTGCGACCACGACGAGCCGTCATAAGAGGGCGGTCAGGCAGAGTGTTTCTCAACACGGGCTCAGTTTGTAAAACCGGCCAGTGTTTAGATAGAATACCTCTGATGTGTTCCCACTGACGGTTGAATGATGACACAAAACGGATCTTGGGTTCGGTGCAGCGTGTCATATTGGGATTAAATCTAAGAAGAAGCTGGTCTCGTGGGGCAGACCTTGCGCGTTTGTATGCCTGTTTTATGGATCTTGTACTATAGCCTCTCGCCCTAAACCTATCACGCATCTCATTGGCCCGGTCCTCGAATACCCCCGTCTCAGAACAAATTCGTTTAAGACGGATAAATTGACCTGTGGGGATGGCATTGATGGTAAATTTCGGGTGGCCAGAGGATGCGTGGAGAAGGGCGTTAACAGAGGAGGGCTTACGATAGATGTCAGTAGACACAAGGCGCTGGTCAGTAAGGGATATATTAATATCCAGAAAGTCCACCTTAATGGGGTCAGCATGGAAAGTAAGGTAGATGTTAAAAGAGTTGGAGTTCAAGTGACGCACAAAGCCCTCAAGCTCCGAGGTGGTTCCCCCCCAGATGACGAATATGTCATCAATGAAGCGGAGCCAGCACTGCGCATGGGAGCTAGCCGGCACGCCACCGCCGAAAACCTCTCTCTCCCAGTAGCCCAGGAAGAGGTTTGCGTACGATGGCGCGCAAGCCGCCCCCATCGCAGTGCCGCGCCGCTGGAGGTAGAACCGTTCCCCGAAGGTGAAGACATTGTGCGTCAGTATGAACTCCAATAACTCTAAAATCAGCTGTTGTAGAGGGGGTGCCCAGTTGCTCATACTCAGAAAATACTCCACCGCCCGCAAACCATGTTCATGACAAATGTTGGTATATAGTGTCTCGACATCCAGGGTCACCAGCAATACACCCACGTCCGCCGTCAGGCCATTAAGCCTCCTAAGGACGTCCGAAGTGTCTCTGACATGGGAGGGCAGCGTCTCAACCAAAGGTTGGAGATAAAAATCTATAAACTTGCACACTGCATCGCATAGCCCTCCCATGCCAGAGACAATCGGACGCCCTGGGGGAACCCGAGGGTTCTTATGTATTTTTGGCAATAGGTAGAACGTGGGCGTTACCGGCGACCCTGGAAGGAGACCATCATAGATCTTTTTTGTTATGGTGCCTGCGGCGAGAGCATTTTCGAGTATGAGAGTCAACTGGGTAAGATAGGCATTAGTCGGATTCGAGGGAAGCAGCTGGTAGAAGTCAGCATTCTTCAATTGCCTATATACCTCTCGCTCATACATGGTGGTTGGCCAGATCACCACGTTACCCCCCTTATCCGCTGGTTTAATCACAACCCCCTCTAACTTCTTCAGCTCCTCGAGGGCCCGTTGATGTTTAGCTGAAAGATTATTAGGTCGGTTGCTCCTCGAGAGAGATTTCAGGTCTCCCATGACCAAGTCATGAAAGATCTGAACCTGGGGGCACAGCGAAAGCGGGGGGAACGTGGTGGAGCGCGGGTACAGGTGTATAGGGAAGATACCAGACAACTCACCAGATGCCTGACCCTCGAGTTCTTCAAGCGTACGTGTTGCCTCCTCCTCGGCCTCAGTGATGGACAGACCCGGACCAGATGTCTTAGAGTGCAGCTTATGGAGGATCAACCTTCTGAGGAATAGGTTCAAGTCCTTTGCAACTGTAAATAAGTCAAAATTGCAATCAGGCACAAAAGTTAGCCCCAATTTCAACACTTCAACCTGATCATCAGAAAGGACAAGTTGAGACAAATTAATCACCTCCAATTCATTAGAGCTGCCCTTTTTGGCGATTGCGCCCGGGGTTGGTCTCGGGGGGCCAGGGGGTGCCTTATTCGGTCGATTTTTCCCCATAAACCCTCTGGTCACGGGTCTCGAGAGAACTTGCGAGGTCACATTCTCGTCCTCCACCGAAGAGACCGAGGAGGCGGATACAGAGGCTGCCAGACCAACAAAATGCCTTCTACGACGTGTGTTCCCCCTCCAGCGATATACCTGCTGATTCTTATAATCGGTGACATCCCGTTGATATTTTTTGGTTTTAGTCGAGACCAGTTCCTTTTCCCATTTAGTAAATTCTTTATCCATTGTTTCATTGAAACTGGATAATTCCGTAGTCGTTAATTCCTTAGGCAACCGGTCTAATAGGGTAGCAATCTCTCCATCAAGGTCACGGAGAGAGGCCTCATTGTTCTTAATCAATAAAAGCATAAAGGACTTAGAGCAAGCCGAGGCTGCGTCCTCCCAGTCTCGTTTGAAGTCCACGTCCGTGACGTTGAAAGAGGGGAAAACTTGCACCCTAAGACCTCTAGGTATTAAATCTCGGTCGACATAGCGCTGCATGAACGCTTTATTCCACCACAATCTCATCCTGCGGTTATATAAAAGCTTAAGTTGGTTACAGAGTTCCCTGTGTGATCTGGAGTCAGTCGTGTTGTCCAATTCACCCTCGGTGTCAAAAACCTTGTTCAGCTGGGTCTGCCATGTAGTTTCGCGGACCCTGGGTCGTTTTCTTGTTGGAAGATGAAATGACGACCCATCTTAAGATCTTTGATGGAGGAGCGGAGGTTCTTGGCCAAAATCTCCAGGTAGGCCGTGCTATCCATCTTCCCATGGATGCGGACCAGATGGCCAGGCCCCTTGGTTGGGAAACAGCCCCACAGCATGATGCTGCCACCACCATGCTTGACTGTAGGGATGGTATTCTTGGGGTCGTATGCAGTGCCATCCAGTCTCCAAACATCACGTGTGTGGTTGCCTATAAAGATCTCGATCTTGGTCTCATCAGACCAGAGAACCTTGAACCAGTCTGTCTCAGAGTCCTCCAAGTGATCATGAGCAAACTGTAGACGAGCCTTGACATGACGCTTTGAAAGTAAAGGTACCTTACGGGCTCGTCTGGAACGGAGACCATTGCGGTGGAATACGTTACTTATGGTATTGACTGAAACCAATGTCCCCACTGCCATGAGATCTTCCCGGAGCTCCTTCCTTGTTGTCCTTGGGTTAGCCTTGACTCTTCGAATAAGCCTGGCCTCGACACGGGTGGAAACTTTCAAAGGCTGTCCAGGCCGTGGAAGGCTAACAGTAGTTCCATAAGCATTCCACTTCCGGATGATGCTCCCAACAGTGGAGACAGGTAGGCTCAACTCCTTGGATAGGGTTTTGTACCCCTTGCCAGCCTTGTGACCCTCCACGATCTTGTCTCTGATGGCCTTGGAATGCTCCTTTGTCTTTCCCATGTTGACCAAGTATGAGTGCTATTCACAAGTTTGGGGAGGGTCTTAATTAGTCAGAAAAGGCTGGAAAAAGAGATAATTAATCCAAACATGTGAAGCTAATTGTTCTTTGTGCCTGAAATAGTTCTTAATACTTTAGGGGAACCAAACAGAATTCTTGTGGTTTGAGGGGTTGAATAATAAATGACCCTCTGAATAAACTTTTCACAATTTAAAAAAAAAAATAAAAAAAGAAATAACATTCTTTTTTGCTGCAGTGCATTTCACACTTCCAGGCTGATCTACAATCCAAATGTCACAATGCCAAGTTAATTCCGAATGTGTAAACCTGCTAAATCTGCAGGGGGTTGAATACTACTTGTAGGCACTGTACTACGGTGTTTCACAATCCCTTCCCCCTTCTTTTTGTCCAATCCTACTTCTTTGTTTTTAGTGTGTGATTTTTATCATGTGTTACTTATTGTCTCTAACTATATTGTTGATCTTGCTAAAATTGTTAGCCTATGATTAAGGATGCCCTTTTGCGTCGGAAACACTTCAGGGTCTTCGGAATATGGATGGACTTTTTTAATACTATGTGACAATAAAGAAAGAAATGATTTTATATTGGATGTGCCGATATCCTTTCCTTCTATTCAAAATACTAATATTGTTTTAACTCAGGAAGAGTTCAGAAATCAATATTTTGTGGAATAACCATGACTTTTAATAACAGCTTTCATGCGTCTTGGCATGCTTTCCACAAGTCTTTCATACTGCTTTTGGGTGACCTTCTGCCACTCCTGGTGCAAAAATGTCAGCAGTTCTTCTTTGATGGCTTGTGACTATCCATCTTCCTCTTGATTACATTCCAGAGGTTTTCAATTGGGTTCAGGTCTGGAGATTGGGCTGGCCATGACAGGGTTTTGATGTGGTGGGGTGGTCCCTCATCCACACATTGATTGACCTAGCTGTGTGGCATGGCGCATTGTCCTGCTGGAAAAACCAGTCCTCAGAGTTGGGGAACATTGCCTGAGCACAAGGAAGCAACTTTTTTTCCAGGATAACCTTGTATGTGGCTTGATTCATACATCCTTTGCAAAGATTAACCTGCCCAATTCCAGCCTTGCTGAAGCATCCCTAGATCATCATCGATCCTCTACCAAATTTCACAGAGGATGCAAAACACTGTTTCTTCTATGCCTCTACAGGTCTTCGTCTAACCATTAGATGACCAGGTGTTGGACAAAGCTGAAAATTAGACTCATCAGAGAAGATTAACTTACTCCAGTCCTCTATGGTCTAATCCTTATTGTCTTTGGCAAACTTCAGCCTGGCTCTCCTTTGCTTCTCATTGATGAAAGGCTTTTTTCTACCTTTATATGACTTGAGCCCTGCCTTTAGGAATCTGTTACGAACTGTTCTTGCCGTGCACTTCACCCCAGCTGCCATTTGCCATTCCTTTTGTAGGTCACTTGATGTCATCCTGCGGTTGCTGAGTGACATTTGAATAAGTTGACGGTCATCCTAGTCAGTGGAGAGTTGCTTTCGCCCTCTGCCATCCTGTACTCTGGTAGGCATTTAACTGACACTGGAATGGAATGGCTGTCAGACATGTAGAGAAGCTGATTTTTATAAAAATGTGCAGTGGTCTCTTAATTTTTGCCAGAATGAATGGTGTCATTCAAAAGTACAAATCATTCCACAAAAAAACAAGCCCTCATATGCAATATTGACAGAAATATAAAACAATTATGGCTCTTGGAAGAAGGGGAGGAAAAAATGAAAACGAAAAACGTAAAAAGCTCGTGGTGAAAGTGTTGAAATGAGATAATCAAGCATTTGTTTCAGCCTACAATTTCTCCAGCTGGATTTTGGATGTATTAGATTTGTCTTGCGCTGGGTTGCTCTGACATGTTCATGTCGAGAATTACCTGTGGCTTTCTACTGATTTTAGGGTATAAGTTGACTCTCCCTCTTTTTAACTTATAAAATATTCTCAACATAAAGACAGTTATTTATTTTAACTGCAGACGGATTCTTTTGTTTGATATCAATGTTTTCTTAATTTGACCTGAAGGGATACTGAAAGCTTCACTTAAAATGAATGCCAGCTTTGACTAGCATTATCTCAGCAATGCCTGTCACTCTAGGCCTTCTGAATGTGTAATCAGGATTCCCACGCATGTCAAAGTAAGAAAACACTATAGTCTCTGTTTTATCTCTGGCACACAGTTTACTTTGAATGGATGTAGTTGAAAAGTTGAACTTGTCACAAACCTGCCGCATTTCCTTTCTTATTAATTATAGTTGCAGACTTCTCGACAGATGGACTTAAACTTCTGCACAGATGTATACTGTTTTTCTTAATTTGAATGGGTGTCATTCTTATCTCTAAAATTAGAACCCCACAAACAGTGTAATTGCACCTGAAGACTTTTGTTTGCAAATACGTTAAATTAGCATATTAGCATAAGCATCAATTAAGGTATATATACATTTATATATATATATATATATATATATATATATATATATATATATATAAATAAAATATGCTTTAATTGTTGTTGCTTATGCTAATATGCTAATTTAACATCTGTGCTGCTAACAATCTTCAAATACAATTATACAATTGCATTGTTATTTCTATATGTATATGAAATTATGTAAGTGTGTTTATCATTTTATAATTTAGATATCCTTGTTTATTTTATCACGAATGGCTAATTGTGTGTGCTCATTTCCTTAAATCCTCATTTCCTTAAACTCTGCAGTCTGGGTACAGACTGCAGAGTGTGGAGAAGATAAATTGCACTAATGGTCACCTACCAAAATGCTTTGGGTATAGACAGCAATTTATATTTTACTGTTTATTATGGCAGTGTCATGATGATTATGTGATAGCGGGGAACAAGAGTTCCTAAGCTGTCCCTCAAGCTAGGGGGCCCTATGCTATCCCTGACCTCAGGGATACTCCTCTGGTGGAGAGGTCTGAGTCTCCTTCCTGGCCCTGCTCCAGACCAGTCGTAATGTGATTCTCCCTCCCCCCAGGAAGGGATGGGACAGGACTATGATGAAAGCCACAGATAAAAACAGACAAGAGAAAACTAAAACTCTGTCACACATCACGCACACACAAGTTAAGAGAATAAGAGATTGAGGGAAAAAAACAAGAGCAGGAAGGAAACTACAAAACAATAATTAAAAAAAAAACATTGGGTCCCTCATATTATGATAGACAGCCAAGATAAGAACATGGTTGGGGGCTGCAGCCTGTATCCTATGCTTTTTCTGTGATGGATATCAATATACGGGTGACCTTATGTCAATTTTTTTTTATTTATATATTTTAACACTCCATTAGGGGACCCGGACAGCGTGTGCGGTTCCAATCAATCATAGACACTGTCACACAGGTTGGAGATGCAGTCTGACCGCAACCAATCAGAGTCAGTTTGCTGCACTGAAAGTAAAGGGGCCGAATAATATTGCCCGCCCCAATTTTTAGTTTTTTAGTTTTTTTAAAAGTTTAAAATAAGCAATACATTTTGTTCACCTTCACAATTGTGTCCCACTTGTTGTTGATTCTTCACCATAAAATTTAAATTTTTAACTTTATGTTTGAAGCCTGAAATGTGTAAAAAGGTTGAAAAATTCTAGGGGGCCGAATACTTTCACAAGGCACTGTACTTAAAATGAAAAATGCATCTATTAAATGGGGGGTTGTGTGAATTTTTTCTTTTTTTAACTGTTTGTTTATTCAGCATTGCTTTATAAGCTTCATCTATTATTGAGGAAGGATACTAAGGACACTTTCTAAAATCCTTTTTGATAAATGATTTCATCTTTTGTAAATCCAAATTTCTAATATATGTCATTTTTTGCCCTTGTCAACCGTTTTATATAGGTAAAAGTATCAGTCCGCTGTACGTCAGATTCCGTGAGCATTATAAGTCTATTTCCTCAGAAATTGGTTCACCCCGACTAATAAAACACATTACAGTCTGCCACAGAGGCAGTCCTGATCTTCTAAAATTTGCTGGTGTAGAAAGGTTTAATCCTCGACCAGTAGGAGGTGACACCCATTGTCTGCTATTGCAAAAGGAATCAAGACTCCTGGATGTAATAGATCTAAAAGCCCTGGGCCCCCTGGGAATGAATCATAGGAATGACCTAGTAGTCTTTCTATAAGTTTCAAATTATGTATGATATGTGTCTAAATATGTGTATTTTTGCTGTAAAATAGGCATATACAATGTGTCCACCCATATCCTGTCCATCGCCATTAACATGAGAACGGCGGCAGCTATAGGAATAGAAGTGGTGTCTAGGTATAGTAAAGTAGCCATGCGCTACGCAATGAAACCACCTATAGCGCAACCTGGTTGAAAACAACGGAGTTAGCATTTTTATCTCGAAAACAGAATGAGATAGAGAAAAAAAGTGAATTAAAAAATTGAAGGGCATCATCAATTCAGTACAAATCGACACCTTGCATACAGAAATGCTATGATTAGAACGTGTAAAACTCACAAGGCTGCGGACGTGAAGCGATAACTCATGGAGACCTTCCTACAAGTCATTAGGTATGGTGGCTGCATGGAGTGGCCTCCGCTCACCTGACCTGACCCCATTGGACTTCTTTCTGTGAGGTCACATCAAACAGCAGGTATATGTGATCCCATCCACCAACACTGCAGGACCTACGACGACGTATCCCAGATACTTGTGCAAACGTGTCACCTACCATATTGCACAACGTGCAGCTGGATACAGTATGCTGTCCAGAGTTCAGATGTGCATTGCAGCTGACGATGGCCACTTTGAGCATCAAAGTTAAATGAGCGCCATATGCATGACCAGCATTCAATGTTGCTATTGTGACGCCCCAGGGACATTGATCCAGCTTCAGGGACACCACAGGGTCTTCTTCTGTATATGGCAACAGGTATGTCGGTTTTGTATATATGTGTCGTGACGCTACTCACGGCTTGCGGTCACGGATATGGGTGACCGCCACTGCAAATTTAACGAGCGTCTGGGGCTGATGGAGTCTGCAGTCGGATGATGTGGCCTCCCGTGAGTGAGGCTGGCCCCAGGGGCTCGGGTGTGTAAGGTAGCGGGTCTCAGAATAATTCAGGCAGAATCCAAAAGTCATTTTACTGGTTTTTACTCACATAGATGTTTCTGTGAGCTGACCCGGGCGTTGCGGCGATGAACCAGGTAGGACCAGGGGCTCCTTCAGGCCAGTCTGAGGGTAACAGGTAGCTCGCCTTCCAAGCACTTCTGTGTTCGGATAACTTCCTGACCTGAAGTACCGTGGGGGTCTAGCCAGGGAGTCGCTACTACCTTTTCTCCCTTTTTTTTCCATTTGCCAGCAGCATGGACCAGGTGAGATGGCTTCTAGCTCTGTCTCCTTATGGGTCCCTGCATTGCTGCTGAGGCTCGGACTCTGTGTGGTTGGTGAGGTACTTGTAGTTACCCTCGCCGGCAGGTTTAGCAGATAGTTAAACTTGAGTCTACTCTTGGAACCTGTTCCCCATATGTGCCTAGTCACCGGCAGCCCCCGTCATCTCTGACTGACTGACTGACTTGGTAACCGTTCTTCCCCGCTAACTCTCATTACACCGCGTAGTGTCTGACTAGTGTGAGCGTGCGTATCCTTTAGCAACCACCGCTCACCACTACCAGACTGGCTCCCTCCCCTCCTTTCCTGACAACCACTGCACTTTAGCTCCCAGCCCCTCCACTACACCCCTTGAAAATAATTGAAGGCTAGCCCCCCTCTGGAGACTACCCAAGGGTCCCCTCTAAAGGTGTGGGAGACCTGGTGTCTGTGCGTACACACCTCATTCTGGCCTTTAGAATTACCTGGAAGTACTGTCCCAGCATGGGTGCAGTACTCAGTGGTGCCTGACTGGTTCAGGGGCGCCACATTATGTCATATCATAGCATTTCTGTATGTCAGGTATCGATTCGTATTGAATTGATGATGCCCTACAATTTTTTAATTCACTTTTTTTCTCTATGTCGTTCCATTTTCATGAGAATAATGCTAACTCCGTTATTTTCCATCAGGTGGCGCTATAGGTGGTTTCATTGCGTAGCACATGGCTACTTTACTATACCTAGACACCACATCTATGTCTATAGCTGCCGCCGTTCTCAAGTTAATGGTGGTGGACAGGATGTGGGTGCACACACTGTATATTCAAATGTTTCATTTTTACTTGTAGCTGGTATCGTCTAATACATTTGTATTTTAATCACTTTATGATGTCAGATCCAAGTTACCTTTGTTAAGGACCGGATCTTACGTCTCACATCACAGGACCCGTTGAAGAACAAGGTGTGAGAAACGGCTCGCCGTCGTCTGGCAAAGTAAGCTCCTTACCCTCCCCTCCACTTGTACTCATCCCCTGCATGATTCAATAAAGCCACATTGAAGTTACAGTGAGTGCTGCCTCTTCTACCTCCTCCTGAAAAAAGCTATTTTGACTTTTCCTTTCTTGGATGTGCACCTGTACTATAAAAAAATTGTTTAAAAGAACAGAGAGTCCTCAGTGGTTGATACCTTTTAATGGCTAACTGAAAAGATGGTAATAATTGCAAGCTTTCGAGACTACTCAGGTCTCTTCATCAGGCATGGTAAGAAAGAAAAGACCTGAGTAGTCTCGAAAGCTTGCAATTATTACCATCTTTTCAGTTAGCCATTAAAAGGTATCAACCACTGAGGACTCTCTGTTCTTTTAAACAATTTTTTTATCTCTACTGGCTAACACGGTACAAAGATATATTTTACTTGCACCTGTACTATGCAATTTTCATGCGATCTGACAGTGTTTGGTCACAAGATTTTGGCTGTGCCTGTTTTTTTCTTTTTCTTCCAAAAGTGATGTGTTCTAAAATGGAGTAGAGGGGGCTTTAAAAGAAAGAAAATTCAAAAGGGCTAAAGCAATACATACTCACCAAGTCTCCCCATGGCTGCTGCGCTACTTCCGGGTCCACTAATACATATTCACTGCTTTCCCATTCATCTAGTCTCTCTGATTGGCTGCCATTGGACCACATCCCCACCCTCTGAAATGAGATAGCACCTGTGTTTGGTTGGAATCACAAACGCTGTCTGTGTCCTGTTGATAAATAAATAAATACCTTATTTTTTGGATTATAAGGCATACTTTTCCTCCCAAAAATTTGGGAGGAAAGTGAGAGGTGAATGCTGTAGCAGCTGTGCAGGGGCTGCGGCTGTGCGTTGTCTCCAGCCGCTATGCAGGATCTCCGGTGGCTTCTGCTGGGGTGGCGGTGCGGTGTCTGCAGCGGCTGTGTGGCTTCTGTGTGTGGTCTCCGGCGGCTGCAATGGCTGTGCGGTGTCTGCGCAGGGTCTCCGGCGGCTGGACTGGCGCTGCAGGTCTAGCGGTGACTTCAAATAATGCCGCCCGGATTCGGCGCATGTGCAGATGGAGCTTTTGGCTCAAGTTCTCATCTGTACAGGCGCCACCTCCGGCCCAATGATTTCCCTCCAGTGAACTTCAGGAAAATAGTGCCCGGAGGTGGCACTTGCGCAGATGAGATCTCTGCTTACCATTGAGCCTAGAGCTCAATCTGCGCTGACTCCACACGCCATTTCTTTGAAGCCCTCACTGCGTACAGCCGCCATCACTGCCACAGAAGCTGGATTACAAGACGGATACCATTTTTTTCACATTTTTTTTCTCTGAATTTGGGCTGTGTCTGATAATCCGGTGTGTTGTATAAAACAAAAAATATGGTAGATAAAAAAATAATTTAAAAAAAATGTTATAGGGTCACCCCCTGTATATTGATACCAGCACAGATAAAGCCACAGCTACAGGCTGTAGCCCCAGCCATGCACCTATCATGGCTGTGTATCAAAATAAGAGAAACCGCATGCGTTTTTTTTTTTTTTAATTTAAATAAATAATTTAAAAAGACAATGTGAGGGTCCCCACAATTTTGATACCCAACCAAGATAAAGCCCGACAGCTGGGAGCTGGTATTCTCAGACTGGGGATATCCATGCATATTGGGCTCCCCAGCCTAAAAATAGCATCCTGCATCCCCCAGAATTGTCGCATCCATTAGATACAATGGTCCCGACTCTTTACCAGGCTCATCCTGATTGCCCTTGTGCGGTGGCAATCAGGGTAATAAGGGGTTAACGAAAGCTGTGAACTGACACTAAGCCCTGCATTAGTGTTGGGTAGGGGTATATGAGACCCCCGACCTCTAATCCTATAAGTAAAGAAAAAATAAACTCAAATACACAGAAAACGCCATTATTTTATTTATTATTTTTTTAAAATCCTCTTTCACCAATTTATTAACCTCCAAAACACTCAGGTCCAACAAAATACACACTATGAGATCTCACGATGATTCCAGCTCTGCTACATTGGAAGTCATAGCACGTGGCCATAGAACATGACATCCCACTGTGAGCTTCAGGTAGAGACTGAGCCTCAGAGATGAGCAATGACGTCACTCAGGTTAATTGCAGTGACAACTGGAGGTTCTCACGGTTCTCCACCTGTGACCGCAGGTAACCTGATCTCAGGGGACCTCAATGAACTCAGTGAGGTTACCTCAGAAGGTCCCTTGAGGTCAGGTTACCTGCGGTCACAAGTGGAGAGCTTTGGTAACCTCCAGCTGTGACCACAACTAATCTGAGTGACGTCAGCACTGATCGCTGAGACTCAGTCTCTCCCTGAAGCTCACAGCAGATGGTAATTGTTCTATGGCCTCCTGCTCTTAGTTCAAATGTATCAGAGCTGTTATCGCCATGGGACCTCGTGTGGATTACGACGGACCTGGGTCTTTTGGGGATTAATAAAGTAGTGAAAGAAGGTGGGCTTTTTTGTATTTTATTCCAAAAAAGGATTTTTTTATTGTTTGTGTTTATTTTTTTCAATAACAGATTACTAATGGGGGTCTGGTAGACGCCTCCCATTACTCGTCTAGGGCTTAGTGGCAGCTCTGGGCTGCCACTAACCCCTTATTACCCCAATTACCACAGAACCAGGGCAATCGGGATGAGTCGGGTAAAGTTTCAGGATTGTCACATCTAATGGATGTAACAATCCTGGGCGGCTGCTGGCTGCAATTTTTAGGCTGGGGGGTGGCCAATTATCATGGACCTCTCCAGGTTGAGAATACCAGCCTACAGCTGTTGGCCTTGATTATGGCTGGGTATCAAAATTAGAGGAGACTGCACGCTGTTTTTTTAATTCTTTATTTAAATAATTGGAAAAAAAAAATGTTGCATGTGGTTCTTCTTATTTTGATAAGTGCAGTGCTGGGGACTGCAGCCTGTAGCTGTATGCTTTATCTGTGCTGTTAACAATATATAGGGGAACCCCACT
The DNA here is from genome assembly GCF_048569485.1 of Anomaloglossus baeobatrachus. Lineage (NCBI taxonomy): Eukaryota > Metazoa > Chordata > Amphibia > Anura > Aromobatidae > Anomaloglossus > Anomaloglossus baeobatrachus. The sequence continues at coordinate 513,605,287 of NC_134353.1, forward strand.
GCATTTTTTAAAATTTATTTATTTATTTTACACCAGAAGTATAATGCTGTCAAAGAGGGTGGAGCACAATCTGACTACAGCCAATCAGAGATGCTGGTGGGCGGGGAAAGCAGTAAATATGTAGGAGGGAAAATTATCAGCCCGGGAAGTAGCGCTGCAGCCTCGGGGAGACTTGGTAAGTATGTACTGCTTTAACCCTTTTCCTTCCTTTTTCTACAGTGGCCTGTGGCAGCCATACCAATACTGAACATGGCTGTGGTGGACAGAAAGAGGATGTTTTTTGCTGCATATTCTCTCATTAATAAAATCCTTTACCTCTCCGATTTTTCAATCATTTATATTTAGAACTTAATTCATTTTTTTACTAGAAGTTTATTTTTTTAAAAAAGCAGGGATAATTTTTGGTTCTAGGTCTTCTTTAATCTCCTTATGACGTGGCCAATTTGAATTTTTGCTTTTCAGTTTTTCCTCCCCTTCTTCCCACAGCTACAACTTTTTCATTTTTCTGTCCAAATAGATGTATGAGAGCTTCTGACATTGTTTTTGGGGAATCATTTTTACAGCGTACACTACAGGGTGAAAATGACCTGCAACATGATTCTCCTCAACAGTACAATAATGGCGATACCAAATATGTCCAGTTTTGTTATTATTCTATTGGTGAAAAAAAATCAGAAGTTTGTAAAAAAAAAATTGGGGGGCTTGTATCGCCAGTTTCTAAGAAGCGTAAGTTTTCATTTTTCAGTTGCTGGAATCGTGTGTTAGCTTAATTTTTGCAGGGCAGGATGACATTATTTACTGATACCATTTTGGGATACAAATGATGTTTTGATCACTTGTTACCGTATTTTTTGTTTTGTTGCAATGACTAAAAAAATAATAATTTTAGTGTCTTAAGTTTTTTTTGTTTATGGTGTTTACTGATTGGGATAATTATTTTTATATCTTGATAGTTCAAACTTTTCCGAACATGGCAACACAATAGCAAAATAGCTGTTGCAAAAACCCAAATTGTTATAAAGAAAAAAGGTTAACATTAATAGGGGTGCCCAAACTTTTTCATATGACTATGTATAGATATATATATATATGTATATATATATATATATATATATATATATATATATATATATATATATATATATATATATATATATATATATATATATATATCTACACACAATATATGTGTATATATATATATATATGATTTTTATTTTTTTATTTTTTAAATATATATTATTTTTAGTTTTAATGAGGAAAAAGGGGGTGGTTTAAATGGTCATATTTTTTTTTTACTTTTTTTCATATTTTTTTTAACTTTTCCCAGTATCTGTTATTTTACTTAGGGGATTACAGCTTGCTATTGTCTCCATTAAAGCCTGGACACCGGTAGGGTTTCAAGGAAGCTGATCCTGGCTGTCATAGTAATCCATTGATGCCCTGTAATCATGATTATGCTGGTGCATGTTAAATGCTGCTGTCAGAGTTTGACAGCGGCATTGAACAGATTAACAATTAACAATTGTGGGTGGTGCATTGCAACACCCATGAATTTTAGAGGCAGTGTAGTGCCCCTGAGGCTTCAGTTGCTACAGGGTACTGCATCTCACTTAAGGTGCAGTACTCATCCTGGGTAAGGAGGAGGTTAACCAATGGTTTTGATCACTTACACAACACACAGGTGCTTTCCCATGAAACTGAGTTAGAGGTGGTCACCATGGCAACGGAACTGTCCCAGCCACTGCTGAGTCATCAGGAAGGTGGGGGCAGCATGAGGGAAGTGAGGAACACGCAAACTTTTACTTCAGAATAGTCTGGGGCACAGAAGAACACGGCCACTGAGGAGAGTGCTTTAGAGCTTCCTTAGTTAGGGCTGGCCCGACTGGAAGAAGCAGGAGACAACTAATGGAGTTGGTGAGACACAGGAGCAACACGGTAGCTGGAAGTAGAGTTCAATAGCTCCCTCAGCACCAGCGCAGTTCAGGGGGCAGAGCCCTAGGGTGGCATACACTTTACGTTGTGCCATCAGAATCTGCCGGGAAGGGGAATTTCATGTCCCATTGCTCACCACAGAGGTCCCGGGGCACAGCAGTATATAGAGTCAGGAGTCAAGACTACGGTCAGGCCCATATGTAATTCACGCTGCATGTAAATGGGACGGGAACTAAACACAAGGACACTGGGGTCCCCGAGCAGCTTCACGCTACGGGGATCCATACTATAGAGCGCAAGGAAGGAAGGTCTCCCACTTCACAACAGCTGTGGTGGCCTCTGAACTAACAGGGATCGGCTGGGGACCATCACGGTGGAAACCATTACTTTGAGGGAGACGACTTAACTGTGAGTAAAAGACCTTGAACCGCATCCACTGTGTCAGCCCATCATTGTGCTCCGGCACCACCGGCCACTACCACCCCCATCATCCTCCCCTGGGGCCTAGCTCTACCTGTGGGGAGCTGAACCATCCCAGCTGCAACACCATCCACCCCAGAAGACAGCACCTGCAGAGGCGGCCAATCCCTGGCTGCACACCACAGGTGGCATCACGAGACAACTACTCCCAACATCCTCAATCCCTTCATCCTCATCTCCCCACCATTATCCCATCAGCCATCCCTTCGTGGACACCTCGGGGTCACGAAACCGGGCAGAGCCACTTGTGACATCCACTTACCTCCACCGGCCCGGTGACGAGTATTCCCCAGACCCTGTGGGGTGCTTCAGCAGGTCTTGGCTGTAACATACAGCCATTACCTGCCGAGTATGGAGAATATCGAGCATATCCCGTGAGCTAGCTCCATAGACTCGCTTGTATGACGCATGCTGTGAATGGTTTAAACAACCAACCATGTTTCACAATAGGTACATTGTTCTCTTCTTTGCTTCATTTTTGAGTCTGTGAACATAGACCTGAGGTTCGGTGTTCAGTTTTCGGCCAAACACCGACTTTAAAAGAAAACCAGAGTTCAGGCGCATTACGAATGAACTTCACTCATGCGAGCATCGCTGTGCTCAGGTACACTTAATGCTTTGCCCAGTATGAGCCGTTTGTAGTGTTTGAACAGCACACACTGGGGGTAACAACACCGTTATCAGATGTAGTGTGCAACCCACAATAAAAATGGAAAAACCCCCGTCCACCTTATGATCTGCTGATGGCTGGCTGCATGTGGGCGGAGACCCACAATGCTAATCAGTGACTTTCATTGTGGTTCAGGCCAAGTCTGCACCCATGGAGGTATGGTTCGGCTGCACACGTCGAACCAAACTTCCACGGGTTCGCTAACCTCTAGTGACTTATAGATAAGCTCCAGTTTTGTCTCTTTTTGTCCAAAGGACAATATCCCAAAAGCTTTGTTACTTGTCAGTATACATTTTGGCAAATTTCAGTCCCACTTTTATAAGTTTTGTTTTTAGTAGTGGGTTTCTCTTCAGTCATCTTCCATGAAGTCCACTTTGTCAAAGACAGAATTTTTAAGTCAATTTTCCTCCTGCGGCCTCGTCCAGGTAGGGTGGCTACAGTCCCATAGGCCTTAAACGTCTGAATAATATGTGCAACTGTAGTGACAGGAACAGTGAACTGTTCAGAGATGGTCTTAAGGCCCCGTTACACGCAATGACATCGCTAACAAGATGTCGTTGGGGTCACAGAATTCGTGATGCACATCCGGCCTCGTTAGCAATGTTTTTGCGTGTGACCCGTACGAACGACCGCTAATGATCACAAATACGCACCTAATCGTTGATCGTTGACACGTCGTTCAAATCCCAAATATCGTTGATGGTGCTGGACGCAGGTTGTTCGTCGTTCCTGAGGCAGCACACATCGCTACATGTGACACCCCAGGAATGACGAACAACACCGTACCTGCGTCTTCCGGCAACGAGGTGGGCGTCACTTTCCTGCGGCTGCTCTCTGCCCCTGCACTTCAATTTGACGGCTGCCGTGTGATGTCGCTGTGACGCCGCACGAACCGCCTCCTTAGAAAAGAGGCAGTTCGCCAGCCACAGCGACATCGTTAGGCAGGTAAGTACATGTGACGGGGACTAGCAATATTGTGCGCCACGAGCAGCGATTTGCCCGTGACGCACAAATGACGGGGGTGGGTGCTTTCACGAGCGACATCGCTAGCGATGTCGCTGCGTGTAAAGCCCCCTTTATCGCCTTTACCTTTAGGGCTCATTCCCGTGTTGTGTAATTACATGCATTTACCCTGCGTATTGCACTGCAGTGTAAATACATGCGTCCTGCGTCCCCAGCACAATCTATGTAGATTGTGCATGATATGTGCGCACATTGCTTTTTAGAATGCAGCAATTTGGGTGCTAAAATTTTGACCCAAATCTGTGCATTCATAAAATGAGCATGTCAATTATTCCGTGCGCTATGGATGCAGCTCCCGCTCTGTCTCTGGTGGGGGCAGCAGCCATAGTGCATGAAATTGGCTTTTTTGTACAAAAAGAACTGCATCCATTACGCAGTGTTTCTGCAGCGATTTTATGTGCACATGTACTGTCAAATTGCTGCAGAATATTCAGCAGTTACGTGCGCATGAGCCCTAACATGTTTGTTTCTAATCTCCTGTGAAAACTCTCTTCTTAGCTTTCTCTGGTCTATGTTCAGGGTGTCGTTCACAACATAATACCAAACAGCACAGTGACTACCTTTCACCTTTTAAATAGACAGGCTGACCGATTATAAGTTTGTAGATCGATAAAGTTTTGTGAGAGCTTGTTTTCTGAATGGTGACTTGATGTTTTTATTTATACTATTTGTGTTGATACGATTCTTACTGCATTTTTGGGCTGAATTACATAAAAAAAAATCTCTAATTGAAGTCACTTATCTTTTTTTTCATCCAGTACAGACCACTATGACTTCCTCCAGCCTGGTCTTGTCTCTGCATAAAGGCTGAACGGAGCCAGGGCAGAGCCGTGGGCGTAGTGACCCATGACTCACCTTTGCAGAGCAACCAAGGGGTTAATTATATTTCGAGAAAAGAGTGGGTTTTCTGCAGGGTCAGGAGTTTAAAGGGTGGACTTATATGGCCAGGGGAGGGAATGGGGGGCTGTATATATATGTCCAGTGAGAGAGGGGAGGCATCACTTTGGCATGAAGCACCTAGGAGGGGAGGGGGGTGGTACATCGGATAGATGGGGGACCACCCCCCTTGTTTATTTTGGTATGGTAATTGCCTGGCGGATTTGGGGGGCTCTACAGGAGTGGGGTCTCCTGAGAGTCGGTTAGGGACACGGTTTTCCGGCAAAAGGTGGTGCCCCCGAGCTTGTGGTCGCGGCTGGGGGCAAATATGCCGGATGGTTTTGGTAACATACCTGGTGTCCGCCAGGTTTTTGGGGCTCCAAGAACCACCCTTGCATTGGTATAAATGGTTATTTATGGTTATTTATGTGTTATGATGTTTGTTAATAAACCGGGCCGATTTGGCCATTTTATCCAAAATAATGGTGTTGCGTGTTTATTAGTGGGTGTGATAAATTGGTTATGGTTCGGTGTTGAGCCAATGGTGGGGGGAAGCCTCTGCAGTAGGGCAGTCAAATAACACACAGCCTTCTGAAGCTGATTGCTTCTAGAGCTGATTCCCTACTTTTCATCAACTTGTACATTGTATCAGATGAAGACAAAGAGCAACATAGTGCCCCTTTGCACAGTAACAGAACCTCCCTTTTGTTTTCAAAAACAGTATGCTTAAAAGTAAAATATATTACAGCGGTAATATTGTCCCGTAACTGGCCCCTTCAGTAATTATGTACCACACTTGCCATCATAAAAATGTATGTACCTCAATCTGTCCTCAATACAGTAATTATATCTTCCGTCATGGCCTCTTCATGTAATAATGTCCTCCATTCTGGGCCCCTTTCTCTAATAATGTTCTTCATCATGAGCCACTTTATATAATAATGTCTTCTGTCTTGGTGCTGATCTATTAATAATGTCCATCATTCTATAATAATGTCTTCCATACTGGACCCCTTTCTGTTAAAATGTCACCCATCCTGATCCTTTTCTGAACTAATGTCCCCCATCCTGATCTCCATCCTGTAATAATATTCCACATTCTGGCTCCTTCTTGTCATAATGTCCCCCATCCTGATATCCATCCTGTAATAATATTCCACATTCTGGCCCCTTCCTGTCATAATGTCCTCCATCCTGGGCCCCTTCATGTAATAATGTCCTCCATCCTGGCCCCTTCTGAGTAATAATGTCTTTCATCCTAGGCCCTTATCTGTAATAATGTCCCTAATCCTGGGGGCCTTCATGTAATAAAGTCCCCTATCCTGACCTCTTTCTGTAATAATGTCCTCCATCCTAGGCACTTTTTTGTAATAATTTCCCCCATCCTGGGCTCCTTCCTTTAGTAATGTCCCCCATCCTGACATCTTTCTGTAATAATGTCCCCATTCTGGGGGCCTTCCTGTAATAATTTCTCCATTCTGTGTGCCTTCCTGTAATAATGTCCCCATTCTGGGCACCTTCCTGTAATAATGTCTCCCATCACAGGCTCTTTCCTTTAATTATGTCCCTTATTCTGGGCCCTTTTACTTAATTATGTCTTCCATTCTGGCCCCTTTATTTAACATTATCCTCCATGCTTGCTCCTTTACTTAATAATGTCCTCCGTCCTCCCCCATCTATTTATTAATTTCACCCATCCTGGTTCTTATAGCTAATAAGGGCCAGGTTTCCCCCACCACATGGCCCTTTTAATTTTTAGTGTGTCCCATCCCGTCCCTTCCTTTATGAATGTCCCCATCCTGGGCCCTTCCTGTAATAATAGCCCTCATCTTGGGCCCCTTCCTGTAATTATGTCCCTCATGCTGAGCACTTTATTTAAGTCTTTGTCCTGTGTACTTTATTTACTAATGTCCCCATCCTGGCCCCTTTAGTTAATAATGTAACCAAACCTTGTAACCAAACCTGTGCCCCTCAATGTAATAATGCCCTCCATCTTGGCCCCTATATTTAATAATGGCCCTTATCCTAGCCCATTTATTTAATAATGTACCCCATCCTGCTGCTCTCCTGCAACACAGAAAAAAAGATTCTTCTTAAGCTGCTTTCATACATCCGGTTTTTCCTGAGCGGCACAATATGGCACTTTGCAGAAAAAGCGCAACCAATTTTTTTTTGCCGCCGGTTGCATTTTTCTGCATAGACTTGCATTAGCGCCGTATTGTGCTGTATGGCCTTGCGTTGCGTCCGTTTTTTGCCGGATGTGGCATATTTAGCCCATGCTGCGGCCGGATGGAAGTTGCCTGGCACGTTTTTTTGTGCGGCGTCGGATGTGGTGCGATTTACAATGCAAGCCTATGGACGCTGGATGCGGCATCCTGCGGCAAAAATGCATCCGGCTGCCGGATGCGTTTTTTTTGCACTGCACATGCTCAGTATCAAGCCACATCCGTCAAAAAATGGACGGGCCGCATGGAAAGGCTTATGCAACGGATTCCGGTTTTTTTGCCGGATACGTTTGCATAGGTTTTTGAGCCGGATTGAGCCGCACTGCAAAAACCGGATGTGTGAAAGCAGCCTTACTTGTTTGCACTCCTGCAGCAAGTGGTATCCTGTTGCAGGTCTGTGGCGCCCCTGACCTGGTCAGGCACCACTGAGTACTGCACCCATGCTGGGAACAGTACAACACAGGTAATCCAGAAGGCTGACCGGGGTGTGGTACACAGGCGCATAGTGATCAGGTCTCACACATGTACCCATGAGAGGACCCCTGGGGATCCAGGAGGGGGAAAAGCCTTCACCTTCACTGGAATAGTGGAGGGGCCAAAAGCCTCCATCTCCTCTCAAGGGGTGTGGTAAGAGAGTCTGGTTGCTAGGTGGCGTAGGCAGGCACAAAGGGGAAAAGAGAAGGAGGAGTAAACAGTCTAGAGTCTGCAGCAGAGTGTGGAGGAGTGAGGAGCAGGAAAGTGAAGCTCAGACAGGAGCAGCAGTGAAGGTCCCAGATGTGAGCCGGTTCAGAGCAGAGTCCAGGGAGCTCCGAGGAGAGCTGACCCCTTCCCCTGGGCTGCTGTAGTCTGACAGCGTCCGCGCAGTGGCTACCGACGGGGGAGAACGGTCAACTAGGAGTGCTACCCGAAATCCATCTTCAGCTAGAGAGAGAGCAACGGAGTGGGAAGTAAGGAGACTGCTAGAGAGTACCAGGCCAAACGGGCGGCAGATCCCGAAGCGGAGATAGATCCAGCTTTCTTTTGCTAAACCTGCCGGTGTGGGGCTCTCAAAGCCCACGCCACAACACCACAAAAGCCGCAGCCACGTAGCCACAGTTAGGGCCCATAGTCACAGGAGGCAAGCAGCTGGAGTGGCCTGGTCCAGGCGACAAGCAAACGGCAAACGAAGGGGAGAGAGGCTGCAGCATCTTCCCTGGGTGACCCCCATAGGGACTCAAAGTCGGGGTTACCCCAAACCACCAAGGGCTAAGGAAGGCGAGTTAGTAGTCACCCTCACAAGTCAGCCTGAAGGACACCTGGTTCCCACTTGGTTCATCCCAGCTACGCCCGGGTCACTCACCCTGCCATCAACTGTGAGTAAAAACCCTGAAAGACATCCTGCCTGTGTTGAGTCATTCTGCGCCTTGTGGTACTACGCACCTACACCGGGCCCTGGGGCTTGCCTCACTCTCAGGAGGCTATTCCAACTAACTGCACACACCATCAGCCCCAGGCGACCCCCAACCTGCAGTGGCGGTCCCTACTGGCCGCAATACTGAGAGTGGCGTCACGACAAGAGAAGAAGATCTCCTACCTGTGACAGATCCAGCCGAGTGGAGTCCCTGAAGGTAATGCACCGACACTACACCTGTGGGGCTTCACATCTGGCGTCACGAACAGGATAAGGACTAGACCTGTTGAGACAGGTGACCATGTGCCTGGGCGGTCCGCTTGAAAAATTGGAAGCGCCGCCATATTGCCACCATGAAAAGCGCGCTGAAAAACAACAGCAGCCCGCGCTGGAAGAAGTTACCGCCCACGAAGAGGTGTGGCTACCCAGAGATCCCCTGCAGAGTTCTGACCTCGCTTGTGAAGAGAGCGGAAGCGTCCGGAGACGGCGGGAAGGAAAGGGAACCACAAGCCTGCTGCTGCAGAGAGAAGAAATGGAGTCCGGACGTGGATACCCAGAACCAGGCTCTGCTGCCTGGTGGTGCCGGGAGCTTGCTATCTTCTGCGATCAGCTGGAGGCCAGGATTATGCGACAGCTCAGAGAGGAACGCATGGAGCTTCTGGAGATGGCTGCGGCGGTTCGGACCTACGAGGAGGGAGCCGCGCGACGCCTGCCAGATCGAGCGGCGACGACTCAGATCCCGATGGTGCCACCGATGGGTGAGTCCAGAGTTGCCCCGGCCAGCGCAAGTGCTCCGACCCCTGCTGCTACGACCGCGGTCCCAGAAGAGGCGCCTGGCGCGGCGACGCTGAGCGAGGCCGCAGCCACGCTAGGTGCGGCCCGCCAAATCCAGGCCGCCGCAGCGACACCCCCGCCTGGCCCGCAAAGGTCCGACTGCCACGGCGATACTCATCCGTGCCGCAGGTGTGACGCTGACCCAGGCTGCCACCTTGCTGAGCCCAGTCCGCCAAGACCCCACCGCAGCAGCGACGCTCGTCCGAGCCGCAAGTGAGATGCTGAACCAGGCCGCAGCCCCGCCAGGTGCGGCCCGTCAAGCCCCGATCACTGCAGCGACGCCCAGCTCCACCTGCACGGCCCCCATTGAGGATGCGACGCCAATTCAGACCGCGGCTGCAATGCCCAGTCCGGCCCGCCAAGAACTGGCCGCAACAGCGACGCAGATCCAGGCCGCCGCCACGCCAGGCTCGGCCCGCCAAGACCAGGCCGCCGCCATACAGGGCGCGGCCCGCCAAGACCAGGCCGCCGCCATACAGGGCGCGGCCCGCCAAGACCAGGCCGCCGCCATGCCGGGCGCGGCCCGCCAAGACCAGGCCGCCGCCATACAGGGCGCGGCCCGCCAAGAGATTGCATCACCATTTACCCCGGCCTGTAAGGCCAGAGCAGACACCGCTCCCCAGCCTAAGGAAGTCCCTACTAGGAAATCCCTGATAGGTGAAGACTCCGCATACTGGCAGCTGAAGGCTGACCTGGAGGCCAAGTTCCCACAGGAGATGGTGGACCGATACATGCTCCCTCCGCACACCCCTAAGGCAACCCCTGCAGCAACCACGCTGAAGAGTCCACCGCCTGGGCCAGCTGAGGAACACTCATCCCCGGCGCTGCCACGACCAGAGTGCAGCGAAGAACTAAGGGGGAGAGGAGGGCAAGAAGCTGAGGAGTTGCCCCCGGAGCCAGCAGCAGTGCTAGTCCCAGAGCCGGAGATGCTGCCATATTCCCGCTGGGACGAGGAAGACCTGACACCTCCTGCTGACGAAGAAGACCTGCCCAACCGCCCTACCTGGGAGCTTGTAAGCTGCACTTCGCAGAATCCAGCCCGCAAGACACAGCGCCGCAGTAGAACCCAGTCTTTCCCTGCACCGCCATCCCCAGAGCAGAGAGAAGTCACGGCCAGAGACCTACAAGAAAAAAGGTTCCTGAGAAGAGCCAAAGCACAGGTCCGAGGACCCCTTTGCAGAGGAGTAGTGGAGGACTTCAGCCTAAAGTCAGGATACGGGTTCATTGTTGCACCTGGTATCAAAGAAGGTATCTTCGTCAATAGAAGAGATGTGAGAGCTCATCTGCCCAGAGGACACCCTGGCAGAAACTTAAAGATGGGAGACTCCGTACAGTTCACCATGCACCAAGGAGAAAGAGGGTGGTATGCGCTAGATGTAGTGCCATGTCCCAAAGAAGAAGAAAGAAAAGACAAAGGACCTACTGACGAGACAACTACAGATGAGGAAAAAGGTCAAGAAAGCAACAGGTGCCGCAGCCCTACAGGCCCAAGCCCTGGTGAAGAGGAGTCTGCATAAGTTTAAGTAAAGTACAGCAAGTTTTGACCAGTTTGGAAAGTTTGTTTTGCAACGTTTTAAAGTTCAAGAATGTGCCCACATAAACTATTGTGAGAAATAAACCTTAAGGCTATGAACTGGCTATAGCCACAAACTCTCGCAGTGTAAATAGTTACACCAAAAGGGCACCACCACCACCAGAGTCAGCCTGTTTAGGGGCTTGGCTCGTCTGCAACCAGGAGGAGCCCGTCCGTATATAGGGCCTTGGCTCACCTGCGACCAGAGAGCATGCCTGTTTATGGGGCCTGGCTCTCCACCACAAAGAGGGTACCTGGTCAGCACCAACTGTGGAGGCCGCCTCTACATCCTGCCAGAAGAGGCTGAAGGCGCGGATCCATCAGGCCAGGTATACCCTGAAACCACCAGCCCATGAAAGCCGCCTCTACATCCTGCCAGAAGTGGCTGAAGGCACGGCCAACGGGAGAGGCAGATTGGAGGAAAGGTCTGGGGAAGTAGATGGCCCAGATCTGGTTACCAAAAGGACCGGTGACCTGCCTCCTGAAAGGGTTTGGGTGGGTTAACGGACTTGTGGGTGGAGGGTGGTGATGTATGGTACCTGGTGCTTTTAAAAATGTTTTACATGTTTTAATGTTTTATGCATTTTAAAAATGTTGTCTTGCAGCCCGAGGACGTGCTGGTGATAACTAAGGGGGAATGTGGCACCCCTGACCTGGTCAGGCACCACTGAGTACTGCACCCATGCTGGGAACAGTACAACACAGGTAATCCAGAAGGCTGACCGGGGTGTGGTACACAGGCGCATAGTGATCAGGTCTCACACATGTACCCATGAGAGGACCCCTGGGGATCCCAGGAGGGGGAAAAGCCTTCACCTTCACTGGAATAGTGGAGGGGGCCAAAAGCCTCCATCTCCTCTCAAGGGGTGTGGTAAGAGAGTCTGGTTGCTAGGTGGCGTAGGCAGGCACAAAGGGGAAAAGAGAAGGAGGAGTAAACAGTCTAGAGTCTGCAGCAGAGTGTGGAGGAGTGAGGAGCAGGAAAGTGAAGCTCAGACAGGAGCAGCAGTGAAGGTCCCAGATGTGAGCCGGTTCAGAGCAGAGTCCAGGGAGCTCCGAGGAGAGCTGACCCCTTCCCCTGGGCTGCTGTAGTCTGACAGCGTCCGCGCAGTGGCTACCGACGGGGGAGAACGGTCAACTAGGAGTGCTACCCGAAATCCATCTTCAGCTAGAGAGAGAGCAACGGAGTGGGAAGTAAGGAGACTGCTAGAGAGTACCAGGCCCAAACGGGCGGCAGATCCCGAAGCGGAGATAGATCCAGCTTTCTTTTGCTAAACCTGCCGGTGTGGGGCTCTCAAAGCCCACGCCACAACACCACAAAAGCCGCAGCCACGTAGCCACAGTTAGGGCCCATAGGTCACAGGAGGCAAGCAGCTGGAGTGGCCTGGTCCAGGCGACAAGCAAACGGCAAACGAAGGGGAGAGAGGCTGCAGCATCTTCCCTGGGTGACCCCCATAGGGACTCAAAGTCGGGGTTACCCCAAACCGCTAAGGAAGGCGAGTTAGTAGTCACCCTCACAAGTCAGCCTGAAGGACACCTGGTTCCCACTTGGTTCATCCCAGCTACGCCCGGGTCACTCACCCTGCCATCAACTGTGAGTAAAAACCCTGAAAGACATCCTGCCTGTGTTGAGTCATTCTGCGCCTTGTGGTACTACGCACCTACACCGGGCCCTGGGGCTTGCCTCACTCTCAGGAGGCTATTCCAACTAACTGCACACACCATCAGCCCCAGGCGACCCCCAACCTGCAGTGGCGGTCCCTACTGGCCGCAATACTGAGAGTGGCGTCACGACAAGAGAAGAAGATCTCCTACCTGTGACAGATCCAGCCGAGTGGAGTCCCTGAAGGTAATGCACCGACACTACACCTGTGGGGCTTCACAGGTCCATATCTGTTGCAAGGGAAAAGGGTGGCGCATGACAGTGACATCATGACGGGTGTGGCAACGTCAGCTCCTGACCTCACTATTTTGGTGCAGGGAGCCATTAGCTTTATGAAATGCAATTGACTGTGCATCGAAGACGCACATTCAATTTAAAACAGTATTGTTACCAGAAGGCCCCCTCTGTGGTTGCGAATCATGATCAAGCGCGATCAGGGGTTCACAAAGACCTGGGGCCAACCAGAGGATTCTCAATTTTGGACTGTAAAAACATTTGTCTGTATGTTCCTTTGAGCCGGAAGAGGCTATGTTTTATGTTGCTGGAGAGCACTTTATGTCTGTCTTAATAAACGAACATCCCCTTTAAATGAACTGTGTTCTGGTGTGCTAGCTTGGAGACCAGCAAGCGAGTAAGTACCCCTTCGAACAGTGTGTGTGAACTGTATGCAATGTCACAGTACAAAGAGCTGTTTCCAGTCACATTTGTTTCCTACTGACAAATGCACATACATGGGAGGAGGAAAATAATTAAGATCTCCTCCTTTGTAAAACGTTTACTAGAAGAAGCGCGAGATGAGATAAGTGATATGAAGGATGACTGAAGGCATTCATCACTAACTGTTCCGTCTCATGGTGAGTATTCATTTGCATTACTACTGGATACGGTCATTAATATTCCACAGATTTCAGAAGACACAGGAATCGAACACAATGTTTTCTGAGCAGCATTTTTCATCTGGCACATTGATGCTGTTATGCCATGCTATTACGTACTCAGGCAGCAGCAATTTTGGAGGCAGTGAGTTGCATGCATTCAGTGTGTCAGGTCACCATTTTATCACAGCTTTAGTCAGCACATCATGGAAGGCACATTATTTAGGAAGTATAAAGGTCAAATTAGACTGTAGGAATGCCTATTTCCTAAGGTCCTACTCTCTACTCACACTACATTTCTGGTTTCTATCTGAATACCCTTGAAAAGAAGACTCAGTTGGGATTTATACTGACCCCAGAGGAGGCTATAGAGTGCAGTGATGTGAATGACCTCGGTTTGGGTTTTATCATGAATGACATTTCTCTCCCTGTCTGAACCAACAGACTTAAGGGTGCTTTATACGGTGCGACATCGCTAATAATATATCGTCGGGGTCACGTCGATAGTGACGCACATCCGGCGTCGTTAGCGGCATCGCAGCATATGACACCAAGGAGCGACGATCAACGATAGCAAAAGCGTCAAAAATCGTTGATCGTTGACACGTCGCTTCTTTTCATAATATCGCTGCAGCAGCTGTTGCAGGTACGATGTTGTTTGTCGTTCCAGCGGCATCACACATCGCTATGTGTGACACCGCAGGAACGATAAACATCTCCTTACCTGCGTCCACCGGCAATGAGGAATGAAGAAGGTGTGCGGGGTGTGACAACATGGACTCTCTTGGGTTAAAGTTTCTTAACATTCAGCCAGACTATTGTTCTTATGTGTGCTAAGTCATGTTTGCTTAGCTATTGCTCTCCAGACTTTTCCAGTAATCATTGTATTGTAGTTGTGTATTGATAATGTAATTACCTTAGTAGCCATTGTCTAGTCGTTGACTTGCCGACTCCATGTAGATATACTGAGTCTTTCTATGCACATCATTTAAATGAACATTATCCATGCAGCTTGAAATTCATCCAATGGGAGAAGCAATCTTGTCCAACCAATTGATGAGGACGCAGTGTATCCTAAGGGAAGGTTATGGCTATAAAAGGGACTTCTTTAAGCCACCAGGGTTGATGAAGGTTGATGGATGCTGATGGATCCAGTCTAAGCTCTTTGGAGCTGACTAGAGGATCAGGATATCTTATGGCTTCAATCTAGGGACCCCGGTTCCGGTTGGAGACCATATCCACAGCCTAGGGATTTCGACCCCGGCTGCCAGGATTGTATCATCATACCAGGACTACCTAAGGAGGACACTCAGGTTGGGACAGTTCAGTCACCTGGCTACAGACTTTGCAGACCTCACACAGCTTCCTAAATCTGGCGTTATTCCAGTCACGGTGGGTGCCCGCCAAAAGCGGGGTGCTGCTGGATTGGAGTGAGTAGCCCTGGAACCTGTGAGGCATGAACATTCTAAATCCCTGGTGAGCCAGCGGAAGGGTGAGACTCTGTTGCCTGTTACATTTGTGTGTTTTGCTGGTTATGTGTTATGTGCCGTTAATTGCTTGGGGATCCAATAAAGTCTAATTATTGTGGTTCCCTCACCCTGTGTTGTCTGAGTAGTGTTACGCCCACGGTTAAGGAGGCCGGCGTTCAGTTGGGATGAGCCCTGAGCCACGCTGTGTTTCTAAAGGCGGCGGGTTTTAGTGGACGAGAGCACCCACTGAGCCCCGTGTCTCCACAATTGGTGGCAGCGGTGGGATACTACTCAGCCTGGTTTACCCAGGGGAGCTGCAGTGGACTGGTGTTTTCGGACACCGTCCAGGGCTCAACAACCAGGGAGGCACATAAGCATACCCAGCAGGCCATAGGGGAGGCATTCAGGTTTCGGACGCTGCCATGTCCAACCCCACCAGCTCAGCCATGGGACACGGACAAGAGAGGAGTTACGACCGCTGCAGTAAATGGATGCTACAGGATCTGTGCCAGAGGCGAAAGATTATCTACTGGAACGCTGAGACTCGGTCAGTCTTGATCCAGAAATTAGTCCGTTGGGATGCCCAGAATGATGCAGAGGACGATGAGGATCCCGCCGATATTGACCCAGAGGATTTAAACTATGTGCCACATCATGGATCTAGTGACAATCGGGAATCAACTTTGTCCAAAATGGCCCAAGCCACAGCGTTGTTGGATGCATTGGGGCCTAAATCCTCAAGAGATGAGAGGGCTTATGTTCTGGAATAAGTTTATGGGATTCCAGCTGCAGTACTGCTAACACCAGCCGGTCGAGAAGGATGGTCCCGCTGGTCCCGCTACCCAGCAGAAGCTACGCCAAAACAAAGGACTACAAACAGGGCCTGTGACTCGCCCAATCTATGGCGCTGTTATACATGTGGGCGCCATGGACATACAGATAAAGATTGTCTCCAAAACCGAGGCCGCATGCTTGGATCCCATCTACCAGCTCAGCCGGTCAAGAGCCAGGGACTACGAGACACTGGTTCCTCCATTACCCTGGTAAGCCAAGTTATTGTTTCCCCAGAAGACCCTGTACCAGATTCCCAATTATCCATCTCCCTGGCTGAGGGCCAGTGCTCAGACATTCCTCTGGCATGTGTGCAGTTGGACCTAAGGACCGACCAGGGAGAGGTCGACGTGGAGCTTGTGGACAGCCTCCTCACCCCTGGTATTTTGGGGACCAACCAGAAAGTGATCGATGCGGGGATTGTGAACAGCCTCCCCATACCTGTCATTGTGGAGACTGACCAGAGCAAGGCTGATGTGGAGCTTATGGACACCGTCCCCACACCAGTTATTTTGGGAAAGGACCAGGGAGAGGTTGATGTGAGACTTGTGAACAGCCTCCCCACACCTGACATTGTGGAGACTGAGCATAGCAAGGCTGTTGTGGAGCTTATGGACACCGTCCCCACACCAGTTAATTCGTGAAAGGACCAGGGAGAGGTTGATGTGAGACTTGTGAACAGCCTCCCCACACCTGACATTGTGATGACTGAGCAGAGCAAGGCTGATGTGGAGCTTATGGTCACCGTCCCCACACCAGTTACTTTGGGGTCTGACCAGGAAGAGGTCCATATGGAGTTTATGGACAGCCTCCTCACACCTGTTGTTTCGGGGACTAGCCAGAAAGAAGTTGAAGTGGGGTTCATAGATGGCCCCACCAAGCCTGTTGTTATGGATACCACTCAAAGGGAAGTGAAAGTGGGGCTTGTGAATTACCTGCTCACACCAGTCATTTTGGAGAATAACCTAGGACAAGGACTATCCACTCAGTTTGAAGCAGCCATCACCCACCTCCAAGCCAAGCAGGACCCTGATGTGGATCTTTCTAACATCTTTTCCAGGGATGGTTTGCATTCCCGGTCTCCATCATCCACTTCTGAGGCAAGAACCGTGAGTAAGCCTAACCACACTGTGGCTATTGACTGGGGGAGGATTGATAGTGGGAGATTTGTGCAGGCCCAACTCATGGACCCCACCTTAGTGCTTGTCCACAATATGGCTGCTCAACTTGGGGGAGGTAATCAGGGGGAGGTGTATAGATTCGAGCCTCTGTTGCTGACCTCACCATTAAAAAGGACAATGCCGTCAAGAGGAGAAGGATGATCGGAAGCCTATCATGTCTGGCTAATATTAAGAAGGGGGAGGAATGTGACGACATGGACTCTCATGGGTTAAAGTTTCTTAATATTCAGCCAGACTATTGTTCTTATGTGTGCTAAGTCATGTTTGCTTAGCTATTGCTCTTCAGACTTTTCCAGTAATCATTGTATTGTAGTTGTGTATTGATAATGTAATTACCTTAGTAGCCATTGTCTAGTCAGTGACTTGCCGACTCCATGTAAATATACTGAGTCTTTCTATGCACATCATTTAAATGAACATTATCCATGCAGCTTGAAATTCATCCAATGGGAGAAGCAATCTTGTCCAACCAATCGATGAGGACGCAGTGTATCCTAAGGGAAGGTTATGGCTATAAAAGGGACTTCTTTAAGCCACCAGGGTTGATGAAGGTTGATGGATGCTGATGGATCCAGTCTAAGCTCTTTGGAGCTGACTAGAGGTTCAGGATATCTTATGGCTTCAATCTAGGCACCCCGGTTCCGGTTGGCGACCATATCCACAGCCTAGGGATTTCGACCCCGGCTGCCAGGATTGTATCATCATACCAGGACTACCTAAGGAGGACACTTAGGTTGGGACAGTTCAGTCACCTGGCTACAGAGTTTGCAGACCTCACACAGCTTCCTAAATCTGGCGTTATTCCAGTCACGGTGGGTGCCCGCCAAAAGCGGGGTGCTGCTGGATTGCAGTGAGTAGCCCTGGAACCTGTGAGGCATGAACATTCTAAATCCCTGGTGAGCCAGCGGAAGGGTGAGACTCTGTTGCCTGTTACATTTGTGTGTTTTGCTGGTTATGTGTTATGTGCCGTTAATTGCTTGGGGATCCAATAAAGTCTAATTATTGTGGTTCCCTCACCCTGTGTGGTCTGAGTAGTGTTACGCCCATGGTTAAGGAGGCCGGCGTTCAGTTGGGATGAGCCCTGAGCCACGCTGTCTTTTTAAAGGCGGCGGGTTTTAGTGGACGAGAGCACCCACTGAGCCCCGTGTCTCCACACGGGGTATTCCAGCTGCTCATCTCCGCCCCTCCTCTGCTATTGGGCGGCCGCTTAGTGACGCCGCAGTGACGTCGCTATGATGCTGAACGCACCTGCCCCTTGAAGGAGGGATTGTTCGGCGGTCACAGCGACGTCGCTGATAAGGCATGTGCGTTTGACGCTGCCGTAGCGATGATGTTCTATCGCTAGCGATGTCGCAGCGTGTAAAGCACCCTTTATTCAAAAAAGAAAACCACAAACTTATTCCATTTAAACTCCTTCCATGTCATTGCACTCTATAGCCCCATAGGAGTCCGCCTGAGTCCCGTTTTCAGGGGGATTCAGATGGAAACCACAAATGCACTGTAGATATAGAGTGTGAACAGGACCAATTGTCTTAAGATTGGTGATATCACTGAGAAGAGGAACAGAACAGCGACTCCGTGTGGTTTTACGTGTGTGTGCCTGCTACAATAGGGTAGCATTGCTTAACGTGTCTCCGTGCCGCTGGTACGTGTAAAAAATGACAAACACGTGCCGGCGGCACGGATGTGTGTCGCAGGCCTAAAAAAGAGCATGTCAAAAGAGCTGACAAATGCTCATTAAGAAAAAAAACAGATTAAATTGCACTATGCAAAAAACTTATACAGCCTTGATTTTAGATTTCCTTTCATGTTAATAAATGATGACATTCCGCAAAAAAACCTACTGTTTTTAGTATTCATTTATTTAAGCACATTAATGATATATCTGCAATAAATAGCTGATAGGAATGGAAAGGACTGTATATTACAAGAAGTTATTGGATTTTGTATAAGTATTAGGGATAATCGAATAACAAAATATCTGCTTCGACGAATATCCGACGAATGGGTCGCCGCTATTCGTGTATTTGTGAATATTCGATGTGCAATATATGTCTATGGGAAACCTGAATAATTTCACGTTGGACCTAACGGTGAGCTTCGGTGACTGAGGAAAAGGCTGAAATGGATGGGAAAAGGCTAAAGCAGTATGGGCACAGCCTCACAGCCTGTAGAAGGTGCGTAACTGCATTTCTGGTGTCTTGGAATAACGTGCTAAGAGAAGCACGCGGCTTTTACGTAGTTGCCAGAACAGCTCTCAAACCAAATCGCTTTTTTGACAAACAGAACGTAGGTCTTTCAGTCTCTCTCTGTCTGTCAGTCTCTCCCTCTCCTCCCCCCTCTCTCATACTCACCGATCACTGACCGATCACCGGCACGGCGCTGGACATCTGTCACAGCTCACCTGCACCCAGTATGATGGGCCCACAGCTCTCCTGCACCCAGTATGATGGGCCCACAGTTCCCCTGCACCTAGTATGATGGGCCCACAGCTCCCCTGCACCCAGTATGATGGGCCCACAGCTTCCCTGCACACAGTATGATGGGATCACAGCTCCCGTATACATCTATAAAGAGTATGACAATATGATGAGCCCACAGTAGACTGATGCTGGACCTCTCAGATTACAGGGGTGGTCCAAAACCAAATTTGTCTTTCATATTTAATGTAGATCTCTTTAATTTAATATTTGAATAACTTTTCTAAATGTACTTTAATTAAACATTTCCTCCCTCACTGTATAACCCCCACCAACAGCACAAAGTAAGTATACAGTGCAACACACAGTACAGATCATAATAGTGCACAGTGTAATAGCCTCTCCCACACACATCACCGTATTACATACATGTTATCAGGCCCCTGTGGCGCCCTGGACAAGCCAGGACGTCACAGGTACTGCAACAACACACCCCACACCCCGGTTAGGCACATCAGCCGCACACACAAATCCTTGTTGCCTCCCTCCAGGGGCTGATGTCCACACCAGGTGGGGTGGAGCCAGGCGGTTGGCCCCACCCACTGAGGAGTACACAGTCCTGGAGGCGGGAAAGGAAGGGAATAGAGTGGAGTTCAGTTAGGGAGAGCGAAGTGGAAGGAGTAAAGTGGTAGTAGAGGAGCAGTCTGACCATGTCCGGGTACGTGGCCCGGGCACATACAACAAGGTTGGCAGATGGTGGTGGCCATCTGCAGGAGGGGCCGATCGACGCGGAACCGTAGGACCGGGGACAGGCGGTGGCCCGCCGGTACCGAACCGGGGAGCGAAGAGAAGCCAGCACCATCCGGCAGGGCCTACGGACCCCGACCAGGCTTTGAGTCACCGTAAAACCGGTCAAATCCGTTAGCGACGGGAGCCTCCGGGGTTTCCCAGCAGCAAAGACCTGATTGAAGGCAACCGCTCAACCGTGAAGGGAAATACAGTCACCACCAAGGCTACAATTCCCAGGGCCAGAGCCTGCGGGCAAAAGGGGCTCCCTCGGCATCTATCCACGCTGGGGAGCGGGTTACCAGTGGGAAGCCATCAGGGCCGAAAACACACTACAGGTGCAGGGAAAGGCAGTCACCGCCAACCTACCGGGAGTGACCACCGCAGCCGGCTGCGGGACCCGTCCATCCAGCCGTTTGTTTTACCAGAGACTCCGTATACGTTATTGGCTGAGTGAGTACCACCGTGCCGCCTGGCACCGCACAGCCCCCCGCGACCCTGCACCTCACCAAACCCTGCCATCCACTCTCCAGTTACCCTCACCGGGCCCCAGGACCACCAAAACCCCCCTACCCACGGAGGGGAGAGAAACATCTCGGCTGCTCCCTGTCATCGCTCCCGGGATCCCCGTCCAGAGCAGCAGTGGTGTCCCAACCTCACCACAAACCGTGGGTGGTGTCACGGACCGACTTCCCAAACCCCAAAAACTATCCCCTTTTCACTCACGGGCGAGGAGCGCCGCTCGAGTCCCCGGATCCGGCCCACCGCTCGAGCCACCGAGCAGCAGTAGCGCCGGACCCGAGCGTTAGCGAGAGCGCAGCGGTGGCGGCTTCCTCCCTGCCCGCGACAACTTGGCGTCACAAACAGGATCTTACCATTCTACCGCCTGGTAGAAGTGCGCCTTCTGTCCCGCCGGAGGTGTCCGGCCGAAAAATGTTAGAATCTGCCATCTTGGGTGGGAAACGTTCCCCGCTTGAGCGTCTTCTCGAGCAGTGGAGGCGCGAAAGCCGAAGCTCCGCCCCTGAAGAGGAGGTGCTGAGAAGAAACCAAGGGGGGATGGATGGCGTCTGGCCGCATGTAAGCCGTGGCTATAAAAGCAGGGACGCCAGGACTCTGCGGCCATCTTTGGTTCCTGGAAGAGGCCACTGCAACGATGCATAGTCCGTCCGGCAATACCGTAGTCCCCGCGCCCACATCTGGTACCGCGGCGTGGGTGGAAGTCCGGACCATCCAGTTGAGCAGCCGCCTGCATGTCCGAATGCAGCTCCTCCTGGAGGAGTGGGAGGCCGACATGGCGGACGTGGTGGCAGCTATACGGAGACTTGAGGTGGAGGAAGAGTTGGAGAGGCGGGTAAGCGACCCACGCCCCTGTAGTCCGAAGGGATCGGCCGCTGAGGCTGAGGGACTCAGCCTGCGCCCGCTTGCCCTGCTGCCTCCCCGGCTACCTGTGTTAGTTGCTGCCGCCCCGCCACTAGGCTCGCTACCCGCCCAACCAGTAGCGGTACCCTGCCCGTCCACCCAAGCAGACCGACCTGCAGCCGAAGCCCACAACCGGCCTGAACCGCTTCCCTGGAAGCTGCCGAAGACCGAGCCCGTCAGCGGAGATGTACCGGAGGCACATGCAGTGACCGTGCCTGGTCCCGTACCGACTCCGGCAGCCCATCTCGTGCAGGAGGAGGCGGAGGTCAAGCGGGAGAGGAACCCTGTACCCATCCCCCACGCCTCGGCTGAGGCCGCGCCGGGTCGTTGCTGCGAGGCAGCGCCACAGGCCATGACACCGCGGGATCTTCTACAGAGGGCGCCAGTGGTGGGCAGCGTGGTGGAAGTCTCGCGGGGCCCGACCCGCGCGCAGGGGCAAGCAGTAGCCCCTTACTGGGACAGGGAACCGACCCCGCTGGGCCAAGAAATTGTGGAGAGAGAGAGAGGCGGAAGGCTGCACTGATAGCCCGCACCATCCAAGAAAAACAAATCCTCCACAGAGCCACCTTCCGAGTACGGGGCCCAATCCACGAGGGGCAAGTAAGGAAATTTGATATCCGTCGGGGATACAGGTTCATCTATGAGCCGGGCCTGGAGGCCGAAGTCTTCATAGCCCGCCGGGACGTTAATGCCCACTTACCGGAGGACCACCCGGGCCGTAACCTGCTCCCAGGGGACTTGGTCCAGTACACGCGACATTGCAGAGAGAGGGGCTGGTTTGCCCTGGACGCCAAACTGACGGGCAGTCAGGAGGCCCAAGCACCGGCTCAGTCCACTCCTCCGGCCGCTGTGGTGGATTTGAAGTAAGGCAGCGGTCCCTCCGCCGTAAGTTGTCCCTATTGGGACCATCAGCACCGTTATGTGAGTAAATGAAAGGTAATCAACCGAACTGTTACTAGATTTGCAACTGTGATTGAACCGGCCGTTCCGGCAAGTTGTCTCTGAAGGGACCCTTTGCACCGTTGGCGTAAGGAACTACTTACAGACATGCCCGAGAACTTGCAGGGCAACCCCAAACTTGTGGCATGTAAATAATTTTTGGCTTAATTCCGTTACCGCCTCCGGAGAGGCAGATTGGAGGAGTAGAGTAGGCTGGGGCCCGGTCACCACCTGGACCGGTGGCCATCCTCCGGGGGTCAGGGGTTCCCCATGGACGTGGGTCCCCTGAAGAGACTGTACCCGCTCGGGCAGCTTGGTGATGGATTGGGGCAAGGGGTGCTGCCCACTTCTTAGGGGCAGCATCAGGGCCAGGTTGTTTGGGCGGGAGAGAGCGGAAGCCGTGACCGTTAATAAAATGTACCGTTAGTAACGTTAAAAGTACCGTGCCTCCCATTAAGGGAAGTTTCATAAAAATATGCTTATGTTTAATGTTTAATATGTGTTTTCTACCTTTTACAGCTTTACAAAAAAAAAACGGTGATGGACGGGCAGCCCGCGGACGGTCTGCATTTAACCAAGGGGGAATGTGGCGCCCTGGACAAGCCAGGATGTCACAGGTACTGCAACAACACACCCCACGCCCCGGTTAGGCACATCAGCCGCACACACAAATCCTTGTTGCCTCCCTCCAGGAGCTAATGTCCACACCAGGTGGGGTGGAGCCAGGTGGTTGGCCCCACCCACTAAGGAATACACAGTCCTGTGGGCGGGAAAGGAAAGGAGTGGAGTGGAGTTCAGTTAGGGAGAGCAAAGTGGAAGGAGTAAAGTGGTAGTAGTGGAGCAGTCTGACCATGTCCGGGTATGTGGCCCGGGCACATACAACAAGGTTGGCAGATAGTGGTGGCCATCTGCAGGAGGGGCCGATCGACGCGGAACCGTAGGACCGGGGACAGGCGGTGGCCCGCCCGTACCGAACTGGGGAGCGAAGAGAAGCCAGCACCATCCAGCAGGGCCTACGGACCCCGACCAGGCTTGGAATCGCCGTACAACCGGTCAAATCCGTTAGCGACGGGAACCTCCGGGGTTTCCCAGCAGCAAAGACCCGATTGAAGGCAACCGCTCAACCGTGAAGGGAAATACAGTCACCACCAAGGCTACAATTCCCAGGGCCAGAGCCTGCGGGCAAAAGGGGCTCCCTCGGCATCTATCCACGCTGGGGAGCGGGTTACCGGTGGGAAGCCATCGGGGCCGAAAACACACTACAGGTGCAGGGAAAGGCAGTCACCGCCAACCTACCGGGAGTGACCACCGCAGCCGGCTGCGGGACCCGTCCATCCAGCCGTTTGTTTTACCAGAGACTCCGTATACGTTATTGGCTGAGTGAGTACCACTGTGCCGTCTGGCACCGCGCTGCCCCCCGCGACCCTGCACCTCACCAAACCCTGCCGTCCACTCTCCAGTTACCCTCACCGGGCACCGGGACCACCAAAACCCCCCTACCCACGGAGGGGAGAGAAACAACTCGGCTGCTCCCTGTCATCGCTCCCAGGATCCCCATCCAGAGCAGGGGTGGTGTCCCAACCTCACCACAAACCGTGGGTGGTGTCACGGACCGAGTTCCCAAACCCCAAAAACTATCCCCTTTTGACTCATGGGCGAGGAGCGCCGCTCGAGTCCCCGGATCCGGCCCACCGCTCGAGCCACCGAGCAGCGGCAGCGCCGGACCCGAGCGTTAGCGAGAGCGCAGCGGCGGCGGCCACTTCCCCGCCCGCGACAACTTGGCGTCATGAACAGGAGCTTACCGTTCTACCGCCTGGTAGAAGTGCGCCTTGTGTCCCGCCGGAGGTGTCCGGTCGAAAAATTCAGAATACGCCTTCTTGGGTGCGAAAAGTTCCCCGCTCGAGCTTCAGCGGAGATGTACCGGAGGCACATGCAGTGACCGTGCCTGGTCCCGTACCGACTCCGGCAGCCCGTCCCGTGCAGGAGGAGGCGGAGGTCAAGCGGGAGAGGAACCCTGTACCCATCCCCCATGCCTCGGCTGAGGTTGCGCCGGGTCGTTGCTGCGAGGCAGCGCCACAGGCCATGACACCGCGGGATCTTCTACAGAGGGCGCCAGTGGTGGGCAGCGTGGTCGAAGTCTCGCGGGGCCCAACCCGCACGCAGGGGCAAGCCAACTAGACAGGAAAAGAGACAGACGGGGAACGACACAGACGGGGAACGAGACAGACCTGGAATGAGACAGACCTGGAGCGAGATAGACCTGGAACGAGACTGACAGACAGAGAGATACAGACAGACACACATAGAGAGAGACAGACACAGAGTTAGGGAGACAGACACAGAGATATAGAGAGACAGACAGACACAGAGATAGAGAGAGACAGAGAGACTGATACAGAGACAGACAGAGAGACTAATACAGAGACAGACAGAGAAATTGATACAGACAGAGACAGACACACAGAGACAGACAGAGACAGACATACAGAGACTGAGAGACTGGGAGAGAGACAGAGAGACAGTAACTATCCCGGGCAAGTGAATGAAGATGTGTAAAAAGTATATATTTTTTTAAGTAAATTGATTTTAAAATTATGTTTTTTATTAAAATAAACTAAATGGTTTAATATATTTAACAGTTAGAGCAGTCAAACTGTGGAATGCTCTACCACAAAAGGTAGTAATGGCAGACACTATAACAGCTTTTATAAAAGCACCCCATAGAGCTTTATAACTTATCTCTAAAGAAATGCAGGGGATTTGGAGAACTTCACAAAAATGCAAGCTGTGGTGTTGTTAAGAATATAAACAGCAATCTTGCACTAGAAATGGTTCTATAAACACTGATTACTTATTTGTCACATGTTGATCATGGCAGAGAATCACTATTATCTCTGCTCCTTATTAACAGTATATGATATGTCTTAGGGAGCTTTCACACTGCGTTTTGTCCCCTGCTCAGTGGTCCCATCAGGGCTTACGTCCTAACCCAACGCAAAATGGGATTCGGCTATGTGCACCAAAAGGGCCATTGACTTTAGTAGTGCAGACGGAATCACTGTGTGCTCTGTCGTGCACCGTTTTCAGATGTATATATCGTGGACACCCGGATAAACGGTAACTTTGTTTACACCATTATAGTCAATGGCCTCGCCTGCGCATATAGCCGAATCCCATTCAGATCAGCAGACATGTGCGATGAATATGCGAGCACCACTGATTGAGCCTGAAATAAAGGGAGGCAACCTAGGACTTATATATAATCTCTTCACAACCGTGGACATACCTGTACATCCAAGGTCATGAACCTGCCTTTGATGCACGCTAGCACACCAAGCCGGCATCCTTCCCTGCATGGTTGCTGATCTGATCAGCTAACGTGTGCCTAAGCTGTGGGTGGATCAGAAATCCACCCCTGGCTGTTAACCAGTTACATTGAAAAATTTAACATGCAACGGCGTGAAGTGTGTCATTCCCCACTCCCATTGGTGGTCCTGTAACATGATCGTGGGCGCCGATGGGTTGTCATGGCAGCCAGGGGTCAGCTGATGACCCCTGTCTCTATCATGACAAACTTAATGTGAAAACCGGCTGCGAGCTGACATTCCTAGGAAGTCAGTATTTTTGCTGTACAGGCCAGTACAGATGCTAAGTCCAATAAGGGAACTAGTAAATACAATAAAAGTGAGAAAAAAAGTTTTAAAAATATGAAGAAAATAAAAAATGTTTAAATAAAAAACACAAATATTTAGTATTTCTGCCTTCAGAAATGTCCAATATATCAAAATATAAACTAAATTTATCCAATCAGTAAACCGTGTAATGGAGATACACTTCCAAATGCCAGAATTACGTTTTTTTGGGCCAACGCAACATTACAATAAAATGCAATAAGCGGTGATGAAAACATCACATCTACTAAAAAATGCTATCAGTAAAAATGATAGGGCACAAAAAATAAGCCGCCACACAGAGCAAATGAAAATGTTACGGATCTCGGAAAATGGTGCCAAAAGCAAATTTGTATTATTTATTTTTTTTTACAAACTTCTGAATTTATTTTCACCAATTAAATAAAAGAAAAAATATACATATTTGGTATCTAGATAGTTGTACTGACCTGGAAAAGCATACTTTCAGGTTATTTTTACCATATAATGAACATGGTAAATAAACAGCCCATAAAACAATCATGGTATTTCACTTTTTGCAATTTCACCGCACTTGCAATTTTTACCCCTTTTGTTAGTATACTATATGGTAAAATTAATGCTTTCTTTCAAAAGTACAACTTGTTCACAAAAAATAAGCCCTCATTCACCTATGTTGAAAAAAAAATAAAAAGGTTATTGCTCTTGGACGAAGGAAAGGGAAAAATAAAAAATCGCCAGGTGCCGAAGGAGTTAAGACACTATATGTGCCAGCACGCAGTTAGGGGTAGTTTGCACGGGGCAACATCGCTACTGCGATCTCGTCGTGTTCAAATCGAAAGTGACGCACATCCGGCGCCGGTAACGGCGTCGCAATGTGTAAAGCCAAGAAGCACCGATAAACGATCGCAAAAGCGTCGAAAATCGGTGATCTGTGTAGTATCGGTCATTTCCATAATTTCGCTGCAACGACACATAAGATGTTGTTCCTCGTTCCTGCGGCAGCACATATTGCTGTGTATGAAGCCGCAGAAGCGAGGAACATTTCCTTACCTGCGTCCCGCCTGCAATGAGGAAGGAAGCAGGTGGGCGGGATGTTTACGTCCTGCTCATCTCCGCCCCTCCGCTTCTATTGGCCACCTGCCGTGTAACGTCGCTGTAACGCCGCACGACCCGCCCCCTTAGGAAAGAGGCGGGTCGCCGGCCAGAGCGACGTCGCAGGGCAGGTAAGTCCGTGTGAAGCTGCCGTAGCGATAATGTACGCTACGGCAGCTATCACAAGATATCGCATCTGTGACGGGTGCGGGGACTATCGTGCTCGGCATCGGGACAATCAGCTAGCGATGTCGCAGTGTGCAAAGTACCCCTTACCCTGATCTGTAAATTGACATGGTCTTCTCCATCATTGCTACATAATGCTTCAACTCTTCAAGAATACCATTGTTGATTATAGAATTGTGACGCCCTGGCGCCGCCAGGTGGTCACAGAAAAACATTCACCCGACATAACACCATCCCACATCAGGTACCATCTGCCACAAAATCCTAGCCACCCCCCTCAGGGTAAGAAGGACACACCAGTGGGCAGGACCAGGTGGATTGGGAGCACCCACCTAGAGGCCTTGAGGATCCGGGGGCGGGAACACAGCAGTTCAAGGTCAGCTCTTGAGGAGTAAGGAGTGAAGTTGGAGGTGAAGTGCAGTGTGGAGGTCAAGGCTGTGCCTAGTGAAGGGTAGCCAGGGTAGTAGCCCTGGTCTACTGGCTAGGTGGCAAGCAGTGGACCGTGTCCAAAAGTGACGGGAGTCCAGTTGCGGGAAATCCAAAGTGGACCGGGACAGGGTTGGAGCCCTCTTGTACCGACAGTGGAGATCTGGTCCGGAAACCGTGCACAGGCTGGGTACCTCGACCCTAGTTAGAAGACGGTTGCAAGCCCCTTCTCTAATTAACCAGGCCGGGAGCAAGGTACCAGGCATTGCTCCAGAAGTGTTAGCCCAGATAGAGCGAAACGGCAGCCCACCGCGGGGGATATGGTATCCGCAAACACCCACTGAGATCCCAAGGGTCAGTTTTCGCGGGCACATCTCCCAACCAGAACATACCAGGAGCGGATTTCCCGTTCCATACAAAGTTGTCCAGAATTGAGGAACATTACAGAGTGCCGGAGGCAGGAACATCGGCACACCAGCTGGGTGTGGGACCCGAGTACACCCGGAAGTGGAAGCCGGCCACTGACACCTTGGTTTACCAACAGACTTGTGTGCAATTATTCCACAGGAGTACACCAACACTCCCTGGTTCAGCCCGGCGTGCCACCTCCGGCTTACATCACTCCCCGTGTCCTGGACACTGTGCCCCGGGGCATCCAACCAGCTGCCACTCCATCGCCCCCGGGTGCTTTCCAACAG
Source organism: Anomaloglossus baeobatrachus (assembly GCF_048569485.1). Lineage (NCBI taxonomy): Eukaryota > Metazoa > Chordata > Amphibia > Anura > Aromobatidae > Anomaloglossus > Anomaloglossus baeobatrachus. Next base: position 513,633,928 of record NC_134353.1, read on the forward strand.
CAGCGGTAGTACTCCATATTACCACACACCGTGGTTGGCATCACAAAGTATCCACAGCAATCCCCGTACATATACACCCTCTTTTATTTGAGTGTCTGCGCAACCCCTGGGTCCGGAAACCCCTCGAGCCACTGCGGATCCGGGTCCGAGCAGACTGGCTGCTGCTGACATGGGGGTGGCACACCTCGAAACATGGCGTCAAGAATAGGATTGTAACCCATCCACTTACCTGGTGGAAGTGTGCCTTGTTTTGGACTGTAGACGGTGATCCGTTAGAAAATTTTTGGACAGCCGCCATTTTGCCGCCATTTTTGGGTGCGAAAAAATAACAAGCCCGGTGTCTTCTTCCCCGGAAAAGGGTGCGAAGTTGAAGCCCTGCCCCCTGGGAACGGGGGCGGAAATGAGTGACTCCCCAGACAGGAAGCGAAAAGGACAGTGGGTCCCGCAAGACTGCTGTTGAAAAACCAAGGGGGAGGACAGAAAAAGTGGCATGTGACACAAGAAGATAAAAGGCCGGGACACCAGGACATTGCCAAATCCTGTTCCTGGACAAGCAAGCGGCAATTGGAGAGGCCCGTTCCCGGGACTCCAGACTGGATTGAAGTGCAGACGGAGAGGATGTGTCGGAGGATCCAGGCTCAGGCGCATTTTCTCATGACGCGGTGGACCACTGAGATGAAGGGCTTGGCTGCTGCTGTCCGGGCACGCGAGTTGGAGATGGCCTCGGAGGAGTGGGTAAGCGGTGACCCACGCCCCTATGTTCCCCAGGAACCGGCCGTACCGGATGAGGGTCCCGGCCTGCACCCGTCTGCCACGTCATCTCCCTCGCCGCCCGTGTCCACAGCTAATGCCCCGATCGTCCCGCTACTTCAAACACCGGCAGCGGAACCTGTCATGCTTACCGAAGAGGCCTTAGCAATGGGGACCTCGGGCCTTACCAGCACCCCCGCTCCGAGACCCGTCCCGGCCCCGCGCTGGACCGCAGTCAGAAAGACATCTCCCCTGACCCTGAGCCCGGCCGCAGTGATGATAATGTAATTCCTGGCTCCGGCAGTCCGCCCGGCCGCAACAGAGATGGCGATGGCTCTGGCAGTCTGCCCGGCCGCACCGGAGGCAGTGCCCACCCAGAAGTCACCTGCGGCAACTGCGCAGGTCATTCCCCAGTGTCCAGTCCCAGCTGTGGAGCAGCCGGGATGTACATGCAGGGAGGCAGAGAAGGCCAATGAGAGAAGGGGCCCTCGGCAGAGTGACAAGCTGGTTGTAGCCGGCACTGAGGGCATCCGTGTGGGCCATGTCCCTGAGCAGAGGGAGGAGCATGGAGCCCGTGCCCCGTACTGGGAGCGACAAAAGCGACAGCTAAACCAGGAGATTGCCACCCGGGAGAAGCAAAAAGTTGAGGTGCTGGTGCGCGCCTATCAAGAAAAAGATAACCTGCGGCAGGCTACCTTCCGGTTGCGGGGCCCGACCTATCGAGGGCAAGTACGCCACTTTAGCCCCCACAAGGGATGGGGGTTTATCTACGAGCCGGGACTGGATTCCGAGATTTTTGTGTCCCGGAGGGATGTGGCCCCTCATCTGCCCACAGGTCACCTGGACCGAGAGTTGGAGCCCGGGGACCTAGTGAGTTACACCCGACACTGTGGGAAGCGAGGGTGGTTTGCCCTTGATGTAAAGAAGTGGGTGGTGGTGGATGAGACCCCCTGCCTCGCCTCCCACAGCTTCCTGTATAAAGACAAAGAGTAAAAGGTAGCGGTTCCCGGCTACCCATTTATGTGTTACAAATAACCCCGTTTCCGTTTCTAATCATGGACCAAGACCTCAGGACTGTTGAGGTCACCCCAAAAACTATCTTGGGTTCTGTAAATACTCCCCCACCTACCTTCTTGTTATTCATCACTTGCATGGCCTCTGGAGAGGTAGATTGGAGGAAGGGCCTGCGGTGGAGTAGGTCGAGGTCCAGCCACTTTTGAAACGGTTGGTTAACCTCCAGGCCAAGAATCCCCCGGACTTGGGGCCCTTGAGATGGTCTGCTGGGTAAGGAACTTTTTACCCGGACCGAGTAGGCGTTACCCGGAACTCCTGTGGACTGGGGAAAAGGGGTGCCCATCATTCTTAGCGGTGGCACCATGGAACCAGGTTGTTTGGGTGTCGGGTGAAGAAGAAGGGAAAGTACTCTGTTTTATGTTTTTGCAACATTCATGAAATGTGCCTCCCATAAAGGGAAGAAATGTTTACAATGTTTTACCATTTTCACGTTTCTTTTAGAAAAGTAAACGTCAGTGGTCGGACAGCCCGCGGACGGGCTGCTGTTATGATCCGGAACCATGGAAGACCATCACAAATCATTGGCAAAAAGGTGACAAGAGCATTGGCAACTAATCTGGCCGCCATCCCCTTACTAACCAACACAACGAGAAGTAGCCGAGGGGTGAACTAACATCCTGTGCACCGCGAACCCAGCCGGACAACTAACTATCCTAAAGGTAGGAAAGATGAATAACTCTTTGCCTCAGAAAATAGACAAGAATAGCAAGCCCCCCACATTCAAAGATATAGGAAAAACACAATACACAGGTAGATGAGAGAATTAGCAAAAGGTGAGGCCCCCGCTGACTAAAATAGGAAAGGACAGGAAAGGGACTGATGGTTGCCAGAGAAAAACCCTACAAAATACCAACTTCCTGATAGTACAAAAAGGCCCTCAGATCGCTCGATCTGAACTCCGTCCTATACCAGGTGCCCTTGTCATACCAATGAACAGAAAACAAGAATTATAACAAATTCAACAAGCCACAAACACATGGACCCAAAAAGGAGCTATACTCCACACAGAACTGCAGGGAGTTCCTCAACAATCCACTGAGGGGGAAAATCCCTGGAAGGAAAAAAACTGAAACCAACCACAACAAATGACAAACCCAGATAAGCAAAGAACCAGACAATAAATAAAGAGCAAGCACTTATCTGGGGAAGATGTGGTGTAGAGCAGGATTAAGCAGGCTACAGATACAAAGAACAACTGACATCCGGCAACAGCCTGCAATCAGACCAGGACTTAAATAGGCAGAGAGTTAGGAAAGGAAACACCCACTGCACAACACACCTGGTCTCTATCCAAACCCTTCATGGCCACCAGAGGGAGCCTCCCAGCAGCCAAGACATAACTAACATTCACAACAGGCTGTATTAAACCAAGGGGGAATGTGACACCCTGGATCCGCCAGGTGGTCACAGAAAGACATTCACCCGACATAACACCATCCCACATCAGGTACCATCTGCCACAAAATCCTAGCCACCCCCCTCAAGGTTAGAAGGACACACCAGTGGGCAGGACCAGGCGGATTTGGAGCACCCACCTTGGGGTCTTGAGGATCTAAGGGCGGGAACACAGCAGTTCAAGTTCAGCTTTTGAGGAGTAAGGAGTGAAGTTGGAGATGAAGTAGAGTGTGGAGGTCAAGGCTGTGCCTAGTGAAGGGCAGCCAGGGTAGTAGCCCTGGTCTACTGGCTAGGTGGCAAGCAGTGGACCGTGCCCAAAGGCGACGGGAGTCTGGGAAATCCAAAGTGGACTGGGACAGCGTTGGAGCCCACCGGTACCGACAGCGGAGATCCGGTTCGGAAACCGTGCACAGGTGGGGAACCTGGAACCTAGTTAGAAGACGGTTGCAAGCCCCTTCTCTAATTAATCAGGCTGGGAGCAAGGTTCCAGGCGTTGCTCCAGAAGTGTTAGCCCAGATAGACTGAAACGGCAGCCCACCGCGGGGGATAGGGTATCCGCAAACACCCACTGAGATCCCAAGGGTCAGTTTTTTGCGGGCACGTCTTCCAACCAGAACATACCGGGAGCGGACTTCCCCGTTCCATACGGAGTTGTCCAGAATTGAGGAACATTACAGAGTGCCGGAGGAATGGACATCGTTACACCAGCCGGGTGTGGAACTCGAGTACACCCGGACGCGGCAGCCGGCCACTGACACCTTGGTTTACCAATAGACATGTGTGCAATTATTCCACAGTGAGTACACCAACTTTCCCCGGTCCGGCCTAGCATGCCGGCCTACATCACTCCCCATGTCCTGGACACTGAGCCCCGGGGCATCCACCTCTATCCACGGAGGGGTTAAACAACCAGCTGCCACTCCATCGCCCCCGGGTGCTTTCCAACAGCAGCGGTGGTACTCCATATTACCACACACCGTGGGTGGCGTCACAAAGTATCCACAGCAATCCTCGTACATATATGCCCTCTTTTATTCGAGTGTCCGCACGACCCCCGGGTCCGGAAACCCCTCGAGCCACTGCAGATCCCGATCCGAGCAGCCCGGCTGCTGCTGATGTGGGGGCGGCACAGAATTTTTAAGAGGATACAAAATCACAACCTAACACTCATGAATTCAGTAAGCTCTTTAGAATGACCCATATAAACGGAGACAGAATGACTAGGGGCTGGATTTATACACCATGGTAATAGGACTGGAAAGAAATCCTGATTACAATGATTATGAGGTGTGTCTGTCACAAGGAGGTTTTTATAAACATCACCGACTGTCATGGCAGCTTCAAGATCTGACTACAGATACTGGCACTCTAGCTGCTAACATATATGTTGGATGTGATCTGCGCAGGTAGACTCAGACTTGTAGTCCATAGGCAGGCTAGCAAAAGTTAATCTTTGCTGGGCTGCATATAAGTCTCTTGTGATCACATGATGTGTGAGAGCCAGTCACATATGTTCCCCTCCTATAAATACTAGGTGGACACTTCCTTTACTGCCGGCTATAGCTTCTCTATACTTGTCTGGTGAAGTGAAGTTGACACGCCCAGCTCCAGAGTTGGGGATTACTTGTTACCGGGTCAGACTAGTCCGGTGATGTCGCGGCGGTGTGGCCCGGTTCCGTGACCCAGACGGTGTCTTTCAATAATAAAGGGGTGATGATTGTGATGATGGGAATTGTAGTTAAGAGTATAGGTTTGTGATGCCACCTGTGGTACTGCAGCTATATGGGCCGCCGCTGCACTGTGTATTCCCCGGAGTAGATGTTGATGGCACAGCTAAGGTGATATTGCTCCCCACAGGTAGAGCTTGAGGCCCAGGGATCATGAGAGGGCACGGGAAGGACGTAGGCGACACTGGGGGTTGCAGTCAAAGTCTTTACTCACAGTACCAGTTCCACATGTGTACAGTAAGCTGGCAATCACCCACGGTATGCTGGGATCCACCGTGATGGGTTCCCGCAGATCCCGGAATGCTCAGAGGTCAATACCGGTGCACCCTTCATATGTGCCTTTCCTGGTCATCTCTATTGCACTGACTCTTGTCCTTCTGTCCCGCGCCTCCGCACACAGTGCCCTGAGCCAGGGGCCGTGGACCTTCAACGGGTTTTCTGCCTGCTTGGCCCCCTTCCTGTGCATTTGTGTGCTGATTTTCAGCCCTGGATGCTTACAGCCACCCAGGCTCCCAGAGTTACTAAAGAGTACGTTAGTTTTCTTTTTGTCTAGAGACCGGGTCCCCGTTTTGCAGCCAGATCCTTCCACCCTGTGTTCTGTGGAGCAAGCCCACGGGTGACTCCCGTGTCTCTAGAATCCCTTCTTCTCTGTCACCCGTGTCAAGCAAGACCCCCGGGGCTCTACTCTCCGGTCACCTCCTCACCACACCACTAACTGACACTGTCAACTGTCAACTCAGCTCCGCCCACTCACCTCAGACACCTCACCCACTAAGCTCCAACCCCAGACTGGCTTCGGGGACGGTGCTAACCACTATACAAGTCCAGCTGCACTAGGCCCTAACTACAGTTTAGTGGAGTGTTGTGATGAGTCTGTCTGTGTGCGTGTGTCATGTGAATCGGTGGATGACCCCCTCCTTACCCTGGGATGGGATACGACACCTCTGGATGAGGTGCAGCACCTCTGTGGCGATGGAAGCCTCAGGGGAGCCACATTGTGACCCAAACTTACTGGTGGTTGTGGTACTTTGTCGCTGTGACCTATTGTAGTGTTAACCTTTGTTGTCCTATTGTTGTATCTTTACTTCTCCTGCTTTTCTCCTTAGTCTCTTATTGTTTGTTCCTGTGAGTTTGCAGGCTGTATGAGTTTTAGTTTTCCTTTTATCTGTGTTGCCATCACACTCCTGCCCCTTCATTCCCAGTGGAAGAACAGATTAGTTCTGATCAGGAGAATGGTCAGGCACGGGACTCCAGCATCTCCACTATCAAGGGTAATCTAGAGGTTAGGGATAGACCAGAGTCCCCCAGCATGATGGACAGTATAAGAGCCTCTGTCTCTCGCTATCCTACAGTCAAACTGTGACAGTGTCCCAATACATATAATTGTAATTAAAATTAACTCCACTACAAAATAGTTTACATTTACAAAATTTCTCCTGTTTGCAGTTAAATGAGAACAATTTAAATACCTCTCTACACATCTAATATAAAAAGTGCTTTCTCCAAATGTAATACAAAATGGCATGTAATTATAACTGCAGTCTTAGAATTAATAAACTGCTTCATGACAAAGAGTAGCCCGGACTGCTGCCCCAAAGGGGCTCAAGGGAGGGCAGCATGACTAGGAGGGATGCCAGGCCATAGGGTCAGTAAGGGGTTAATGTAAAGCTTAGTTTGAGCGGGAAATTTGGGGGTGGTAACTAAGGGGCAGTTAGTACTAGGGGTCAGTTCTATTTTTCAGGAGGTGGGGCTGTTGAAGGGTCGTATATAGGTCAGGTCAGGGGTGTGGGTGGGAATTCCTACCTGGACGGTGACTGGAATCGTTGGAGCGTCTGGATCTTGAAGATGGAAGACCTCATGGCACAGATGAAGAGGATGGTAGAGCAGCATGAACAGTGGTGGATGAAGGAGCAGCTGCAGCGATGGACCGGCGATGGCGCTGAAGATGGGACCCCCCTGCCTCCGAAGCGGCAGCGAAGATCGCGGCCTCCGGAGCGCCTCAGCCCAGAGATGACACCGAGGAGCCAGCAGCAGAGACGGAGCCCCAGTGGAGGACGTGCGGCGGCGGATCCAGGAGTCGGGACGTCGCGAGGCCTAGGCCGGAAGTCGGGCCGCGGGCATCAAGGCAGCAGGGCGGTGACTGACGTGGCTGGCCTCCCCTCCTCTTCCGGTTCGCGGCGTACAGTGGTGACGCGCGCGTCGCGGCTGCGTGACCCGGCACGCTCACCTGACCCGGCGCGCTCACCTGACCCGGCGCGCTCACCTGACCTGATGGGTCGGCGCGGTCACGTGGGTCGGCGCGGTCACGTGGGCCGGTGCGGTCACGTGGCCCAGCGGGGGCACAGGGCCAGGATTAGGCTGCATTGGCCTCTGCAGCACATACAGTGAGACGAGCGGTGCCTATGCAGGTGCATATGGCTCCAGTGCCGGCGGTGGATCCCATATGGAGACGGCCCGGATCAGCGGGGCCTGGCCTTCTGGAACGGAGGACGGACGGCGACAGGATGACGTTGGGGACTGCAGGAGTGCGCGGGGATGCCGGCCGGCATGCCCCAGGCAGGGATTATACGGAGACGCCGGCTTCTGGATCGTCGCGGACGGCGCTGAGGACAAGTGGTTCTGCGGGCGGACGGGGTCAAAGGTCGAGCCTGCCGTACGGCGGGCTCCCTGGACCTGGGTCCAGTGAGGAGGAGGACGCCATCTCTGAGGAGGACGTCGCGGAGGACGACACCAGGGACCATATCGCTGACGACGTCGAACCGGCTGGAGTGCGACGCGGAGGGCATGTGACGGCTGTTTCGGGATCTGCTCGGAGTCAGCCTGGTAAGACCACGGTTTTTCCTATTTCTCGTATGACTGGTTTGGCAGTGGATGTTGAGTCTGGTGATATGAGTGGCGTGCAGGGTTTGAATGTGGTTGGTGGTATGGGCGGTTTGCCTGGTGGTCCGAGTGGTGGGCAGAGTATGAATGTGGGGCCGGGTGACGGCAGCGTGGCATCCGAGTTGCTGCGGTTGGTTAGGGGTTTATTTGCCCCCGTTGGGGGCCCTAGCATGGTGTGGCAGGGAGCAGCTGGTGCGACGGTTCAGGATGTTGTGGCTCCCGCGGCCGGCGCGGTGGCCAGTGGAAATGTTGTTAGTGAGCCGGTGGTGGCGGCTCCCGCTGTCACAGCTGCTGCTGCAGTGGATGTTGTTCGTTTAGATGACAAGGCGAGAGGAGAAGTGTATGTCTGCTTTGATGGGCCGTTGGGGGCGCATTTGAAGCAGGAGATTAGGGAGAAAATATGGAAGGACGAATATGTTGAAATATTCTCTTTACTTCCGTTGGAGAAGTTTAACCTGGATCAGGTTAAACCGGATGAGAGCAAAAAGGATGAGGAAGAGCGGCGGCGTTATCGCCTTATTCCTCGCACTTTTCAGAATTGGCTGCAGGCATTTGTGATACTGGCCAGTGTGGTGGGGGAAAAGGCTCTGGATAACTGTTCGGCGCTTTTTTGTTATCTGGATTCTATCTGTGAGGCGTATAGGACCTATGGGGGGACTGCTTGGCTAAGATATGATGAGCAGTTTCGCCAGAGGAAAGCAGTCAGACCCAGTTTACGGTGGGACCACAAAGAAATCAGTCTATGGATGTGGCTGATGGCTGCGCCGAAGTCGGCATCGCAGTCCTTTCCAGGGGGTGCCGGCGGGGGATCATTTGGCACCTCGTCGGGGCCCAAAAAGGGCATTTGCTGGCAGTTCAATGAAAAGGACTGCCACTTCGGGTCCTCCTGCCGATTTAAGCACGAATGTTCGGGCTGCGGCGGCACCCATAGTTATCTCAAGTGCTTCCGGAAGGGAAAAGGGAAGGCCGCAGAGTCTTCGTTAAAAAGGGAGGACCCCAGTGAGGGTAGATAGGATGGTGCCATTTCTAAGTAGATACCCGGATCGGGTGACGGCGGAGTTGTTGATGGAAGGTTTTAGTTCTGGTTTCAAGATACCGTCAGTTGTTAAGCCTGGCGAGATTCGTTTGAAAAATTTACAGTTGACTCGCTTCCATGGTGATATAGTGGCAGATAAGTTACGGAAGGAGGTGAAATTGGGACGGATGGCAGGCCCCTTTGATGCTCCTCCATTGCCTGACTTGGTGGTGTCCCCGTTGGGGTTGGTCCCAAAAAGGAACCTAACAAGTTTCGGCTGATTCACCATTTGTCCTATCCTACTGGCAGGTCGGTGAATGACGGTATTGATCCTGAGCTGGTTTCAGTTTCGTATGTTCGTTGTGATAGGGCAATGGAATGGCTAAGGAAGTTGGGTCGTGGTTCGCTTTTGGCAAAAACGGATGTGGAAGCCGCCTTCCGTCTGTTACCGGTGCACCCGGACAGTTTTCACCTGTTGGGGTGTTGGTGGGAGGACAAGTTTTATGTAGATTGTTGTTTACCTATGGGCTGTTCAATTTCATGTTCTTATTTTGAGAAGTTTAGCTGTTTTTTGGAGTGGGTAATTAAGGAGGAGGCGGGCTTGAATTCAGTGTTGCACTACTTGGATGACTTTTTGTGTATGGGGCCTGCTGGATCCCTACAGTGTTCGTTTTTGCTTCGGACAGTGGAGCAGGTTGCTCGCCGCTTTGGCGTTCCGTTGGCGTCTGAAAAGACGGAGGGTCTGGTTACGGTTTTGAAATTTCTGGGAATTGAGTTAGATACAGTTGCCATGGAGTGCCGCTTGCCGGAGGACAAGCTGGGGGATTTGAGGCGCTGTGTTCAAATGGCAATGGAGGCCAAGAAAATTCGTTTACGGGATTTGCAGTCCCTGTTGGGAAAGTTGAATTTTTCTTGTAGGATTTTGCCGATGGGAAGAGTTTTTTCCCGTCGCTTGGCTCAAGCCACTACCGGCGTGTCGCATCCTTTGCATTTTGTACATTTGAAGGTCGAGCACAAGGCGGACCTGAGAGTGTGGTCCCGTTTTTTACGATTGTATAATGGACGGTCATTGTGGCTTCGTGAGGTGGTGTCCAATGATGAGTTGGTCCTTTATACGGATGCGGCGGGGTCCAGTGGTTTTGGGGCATATTTTGGGGGGAGATGGTGTGACGGCAGGTGGGCCGAATCTTGGTGGGTTTCCGGTTTGACCAGGAATTTGGCCCTGTTGGAATTTTTTCCCATTGTCGTGGCCATAGAGGTTTGGGGGCAGGATCTGAGAGACAGAAAGGTGCGTTTTACGTGTGACAACCTGGGGGTCATTCAGTGTGTTAACAAGTTGACAGCTGATTCCCCTCCGGTGGTGGATCTCTTGCGGCATTTGGTGTTGAAGTGTCTGGAGCTTAATTTGTGGGTTTGTGCTGTGCATGTGCCGGGTGTTCTGAATTCCGTGGCTGATGCTTTATCTCGTTTCCAGTGGGACCGTTTTCGAATGCTGGTGCCGGACGCGGAGCAGCAGGAGACCGTGTGGCCCGTCTGGTTGTGGGACCTGGTTTGCAGCCGGCCTGGGATTTGATCAAACAATCGGTGGCACCCAGTACGTGGCACAGCTATACTGCGGCGTGGCATCGTTGGCTCGAGTTGGTTGCTGAGGTTGGAGGTGATGTACATGAAGATGACAGGGTTTGTTTAGTGTTATTCATGATGGGCAGAGCGAAGGAAGAAGGCCTGTCATGGTCGGCGGTTGCTGGCAGGCTGGCTGGCATGGCTTTCTTTTTTAGGTTACTGGGCTGGAAGGACGTCACTAAGGATTTCATGGTGCGCCAGGCGTTGAAGGGCTACCGTAGGGCAAGGGCGTGCCGAGACCTTAGGCGCCCGGTGTCTTTTGAACTGCTGGGCAATTTGTTGTCAGTTTTGCCCCGTGTGTGCTTTTCAGAGTATGAATGCCGTTTGTTTGGGACCGCTTTCGTTTTGGCCTTTTTTGGTGCGTTTAGAATCAGTGAACTGGTGAGTAGGAACACGAGGAGTCACGGAGGCTTGTTGTTGGAGGATGTGGCATGTGGTGTGGATGTGGTACGGTGTTGCTTGAGACGGTCAAAGACGGATCAGCTGGGCAGAGGTCGTGTGGTGGAACTGTGGGGTGTACCTGGCCTAGCGGAGTGCCCCGTCAAACAGGTTTTGTCATTTTTAAAGGTGATGGGAACCCTCCCGGGATCCCTTTTGTCTCATCAAGACGGGTCAGCCTTGTCCAGTTACCAGTTTGTCTGCATCTTTCGGAGGTGCCTGCAGTGTTGCGGTCTCAACGAGACTGAGTTCGCGTCTCATTCCTTTTGGATTGGAGCTGCGACTCAGGTGGCTCATTGGGGCTTGGGCGCGCAGGCTGTCTGTAAGATTGAACGCTGGGAATCGGCTAGGTATAGATCCTACGTGCGGCCAACCTTGTTGTAATATGTTGGGTGGGGGGTCGGGGTGGTATTTGCTTGGTCCTCATTACCCCCTTTCTTCCCCATGACCCCCCCCCATGTTGTCACTTTTTGTCTCGTAGGATTACCATTGTTGGTATGGGTGCTCGGTCACTCGTATGTGTACTGGGGTGCGTTTCGTGAGGGAGTAGGACCGAACGGCCGTCAGTTGGGGGTCCCCAGGGAAAAGGCGACAGTGCGATGGATCGGCATCAGGGGTATGCTGTGGAGTGAAGTTCTGCCTACCTGGCGCCACCATGCAGAGTTGGATAGACCTCCGGACGTGGTAATGCTACACGCGGGTGGGAATGACTTGAGTCTTCGGGCATCCAGGAACCTGATCCAGGACATAAAGTGCGACTGCCTGCGGCTCCTGTCATCCCACCCGGGTCTAGTGATCGTGTGGTCTGATATTGTAGCGCAGCGGGCATGGAAGCGCCAGGTCGGTGGAGGCTGTTAACAGAGCGCGTAGCAAAGTTAATCGTGAGATTGGGCGTTTTGTTTCTCAGGTCGGGGGTGTCTCGGTTCGGCACCCGGAGTTGGAATCGGCGTCCGCCGACCTGTTGCGGCGGGACGGGGTCCATTTAAATTCAGTTGGGAATGATATCTGGGCCTTAGGGCTTATGGAAGGGGTCGACAAGGCTTTGGTGTTGTGGGAGGACCCACGCGCACAAGGGGTCATGCGCACTCGTGGTGGCGGAAAGGAGGGGGGTGTCTGAAGGTGGGGGTTTTGCACAGAGGAGAGGACGGAACCCAGTGCCGGAGCGGGTTACCTCTAGTGGTGCAAATGTTTGGTGAAACGGGTCCTTGCTGGGTTGAGTCTCAGCGGGACATGGTGTGGGCAACATTTCGCCAGGGCTCTCGAGTCGGTGTGTTGCGGCTGAGGGCCAGAAGGTGGGCCAATGTTGCAAGGAACAGTTTTGTCAACCTTCAGGTACCCCCCCCTTCCTTTTCGGGTGTTCTTCAATGAAGTTTTGTATTGTTATATTGCCTGTGTTTTGTTATTAATAAATGGGGCTGCTGTGGCCTTTATATCCAATGTCACGCAGTGTTGGTGTTTATTTTAGATAAGAACCCCAGGGGGTAGGGGGTTTTGGGTGAATGATAGGCCTTTAGTCAGACATTCCGGAGTCAGTCTCTTTAGTACTTTGTGGAGCCCCTTTGACTCTCATGACCTGCCGCAATGTAATGCTTAGCTAAACATCAGTTTCTGTCTGTGGAATCTCAGCCCATTTCTCATGGCTAATGGCACTTTACAAATATTGTTTGGTTTCTGTACTGCAATCACCTTCTCCAAATTCAAAGATTTTCTATTGTGGCCAAGTCAGGCAACTGTGATGTCCACTCCAGAATCATCCTGGACTTCAAAAACCAGACCTTGGTAAACTGTGAAGTATGCTTGGCATTATTGTCCCCTTGGAAGGTCCAATGGCATCCAAGCTTCAGGTGACTCCTAGAAGACATTACTTTTTTTTTTTTTTTTTTAAAATTCTGATACTTGATTCAATTCTCCACACCCTGCAAGTTTCCAGTACCAGAAATGGCTAAGCAGATAGAGATTAGAAAATTGATTTGATAGAAATCAACTTTGTATAAAAAAGGAAAAAATGTGCAATATTTTTAGCTTAAATTGCCAAAAATAGCTGCCACCACCTTATACAATGCAGGAGATTGCAGAAGCCAAGAAAGCCTTAGATGACCTTGGGCATGGGCAAGCAGCCTACCTACCCCATAATGTCCTGCAGCCACACATCACATGATACTGTACAGCTAAAGAGGAGAGACTGCGTAAAAGAAGAAGCAGGAAATGCAGCTGCCATACAGCAAGTCACAGGTCCTAACTTAGAGATAGGGAGGGATAGCCATAGAGTACTGAAGAAAGTGTAAAGGGCACTTTGCACACTACAACATTGCAGGTGCGATGTCGGTGGGGTCAAATTGAAAGTGACGCACATCCAGCGTCGAAGTCGATATTGTAGTGTGTAAAGCCTTTTTGATACGATTAATGAGCGCAAAATTGTCGTAATCGTATGATCGGTGTAGCGTCTGTCATTTCCATAATTTGGAAATGACCGATGTTACGGTGTTGTTCCTCGTTCCAGCGGCATCACACATCGCTGTGTGTGAAGCCGCAGGAACGAGGAACATCTCCTACCTGCATCCTGCGGCTCACACCAGCTATGCAGAAGGAAGGAGGTGGGCGGGATGTTTACGTCCCACTCATCTCTGCCTCTCCGATTCTATTGGCCGCCTGCCGTGTGACGTCGCTATGACATCGCACGACCCGCCCCCTTAATAAGGAGGCGGGTCGCTGGCCAGAGCAACGTCACAGGGCAGGTGAGAGCATGTGAAGCTGCCGTAGCGATAATGTTCGCTACGGCAGCTATCACTAGATATCGCACCAGCGACGGGGGTGGGGACTATCGCGCTCAGCATCGCAAGCATCGGCTTGCGATGTCGTAGTGTGAAAAGTGCCCCTAAGGCTCCTTGCACATTAGTTTTTTTCTACATCATTTTGTCATAATTTTTGAAAATGGTGGCATAAACAAGTTAACCATCTTGACACCATGACATTTAGCTATGAAACTTTATTAAACTTCGCTTTTTGCAATTATAAAGATTGTACAAAAACATGATAATAACGATATAAAACTATTTCTAAGTGTCTTATACATAATTAAGCAATCAAAATCTTGTACAATCTGATGGTCTTCAGTCCTGTAGAAAAAGAAAAAAAAATTAGTGACGTCCTTAAAGAACATGAAAAACAGAAAAGGTGGCACTGGAATATGGCACTCAGCAGTCCCTTTAGATGCATGTATCTACGAAGGAACCTCATGTTTAGCACTGCAGTTCAATAAATTACTCTGCATGGTTTGTAATGTAAATTTACCCTTGACGCACTAGCCTTCATTTGTGTGCTGCTGTTGAAATAGACATACTGAACTGCAGTGGTGAGTGCTATGCCCTCTATTTGATACATAGAGCAGATTAAAGAGGTGGTTCACTACTTATTTTTCCAAGCCAAGCCACATCGATATAATGTTGAGAAACAAGGCTTCTCTCAAATACCTTGTGTTGCCAATAATAGTGCCTCTGAGCAGAGCTGTTGGGGTCTGCTCATCCCCTTCACGTGACCCCCCCAGGTTCTGTGATCTCTGATGTCCGGTGATGTCAGGTCAACTTCCAGTTGACCTGACATCACCGGAGCTGGCCCCACTCTTCCTGAGTGACTGGGCTTGTCACAGCCCAGTATCGCTCCTGCTTGCGGCGCTCTGCAGTGAATGAGAGCAGGGATATTCATGGCTGCGATGAGTGGTGACACACTGCTCACAGCCTAGTCACTCAGGGTGAATGGGGCCAGCCGCGATGATGTCAGGTCAACTGGAAGTTGACGTCACATCACCGGATCCCAGAGGTCACAAGAAGGGGATAAGGGGACCACAATAGCGCCGCTCACAGGCACTATTGGCAACACAAGGTATTTGAGAGAAGTTTCAATGAAATTTCAACAAATGTTTGAAGTAAACATAACACCATCTGTAAAGCAGCTGAAGTTCAAAAGAGGATGGCTTATACAAATGGATAGTGATCCTAAACACACATCAAAATCCACAATAGACTACCTCAAAAGGTGCAAGCTGAAGGTTTTACACTGGCCCTCACAGTCCCCTGATCTGAACATCATTGAAAATCTATGGCTAGATCTCAAAAGTGCAGTGCATGAAAGACAACAAAGAAATCTCACAGAAAGACTCTTGGCTAACTACAAAACGTGTTTATAATAATCTTTATTTCTATAGCGCCAACATATTCCGCAGCACTTCAGCTGTGATACTTGCCAAAGGGGGTGCTACTAGGAACTAACCATGCAGGCAGTACAAACTTTGGCATCAGTCCATTGTTCTTTTTTTTAATAATTTTAAAATTTAAAAGATGAAAGAAAATGTTTTTCTTTGCCTAAAATACAAAGAAAATGTAATCCAGATATACGTTACTGGGGAGGCGGTGGTGGCGCAGGGTCAGCGATAATGAGGGCTCAGGGGAAGGGAGAGTGTCACGGAAGTGGAGTAGCTAAGAAGGGTTACAGGACAGAGGGTCGGTGATAACTGCGGGTCCGGGGTTATAGCGGCGGTGGGTTCCATTGATCTGCCAGTGAGCTGCGGGCTACATTGAACTGCCAACGCTTGACGCAATCGACTTCAAGAAAATGGCCACGGAGGCTAATCTGCACACACGCCACCTCCGCGACCATTTTTTTTAAGTTCATTGCGTGAAGCGCTGACAGTTTAATGGAGACCGCAGTGCGCCAGCAGATCAATGCCGCCTGCCACCGTGATATCTCGAGTCTGCGGTATCACTGACTCTCCTGAGCCTCAACATTCCCTCTGCCGAGCCCACAGCATTGCTGACCCTCCTGAGCCGCGACACCCCCTCTTCCTTGCTGACTTTGCCTCCTGTGACCTTCCTGAGCCGCTCCATCACCGCCGCCCTCTGGTTAGCTATTTTAAGAAGCACTAGGATTATAAGACGGCCTCTCATTTTAACATTACATTTATTTTTCCTATTTTCCTCCTCTAAATTTGGTGTGCGTCTTCTAATCCAATGTGTCTTATAAAACAAAAAATACGGTGAACAATATATTCATGGAAAGGCTTCTTTAGTGTGTAAAAATGTAAAATAATATAGCAAAATCTATCAGTTTATGGACATAACTGTATGCATTGCATATAATATTAGGCTCTTACCGGATTAAACAATGACCTCAGAGCTGGAATGATGGTTCTTCATTCTGCGTATGCTATGTTGTGAAACCTTGATTGATCCTTCAGCAAACGCATCTCCAACCATGTTAGTTGCATGACATTGGTAAGTTCCTTCATCTTCCTTTGTCAAAGGCTTTATCTAAAGAAAAGATTATTTGTCTTTGTAACATATATTGTCACAGTATATCATTCATATTATTACATGGCATTGAGCAGGTTCCTCTGTATATATTCTATTGCTCTAAGCTTACCATAACCCAGCTAGAGCTTTCATGACGGGAGGGGCCACCTCGAACTTGCACAGCAACGTTAACTCTGTCTCCAGGAAGCTCTTCAAACAACCTTACTCCTTTAGGAGACTCAGTAACCTCGAAAAAAAGGAACATGTAATAAACATCACATTAGATTAATAAATATTATTTATCATAGGTTAGTAGCAAAAAAGACGTAAGCCGGGTATGGACATGAGATTTAAGTAGGTGGAATACTCTGATTTCATAACCACTCATAACTACTCATAGCTATATCCTCTACTTGCCCAACCAAACTTGCATGTGAATAGAAGGGTATATGGCCACTGTAAGGCCATATTGATATATAGCAAATATGTCACTGATTTTCTTTATAAATTCAAGTCCACGAAAGTTTATATAACAAGTTCATATAACAGTACATATTTTTGTCATTTCATTTTTTTGGAATCAGGCTTTAATATTTGCTTAGTGTGGGACTCACTTTAGAGACAACCATGGATCTTCTCCTCCAAGCATCATTTGTCCTCCATTGTTTTAGGCACAGCAGCTCATCGTTATATATGGCTGTGCCTGGTAAAACAGCTTCTCCTATTCAATATCAATCTAGTTAATGGGACGAGCTTCAGTACTAAGCACAGTCATCCATTTGCCTGTACTTTAAAGAAGCAGGAGGGTGGCATTTCCCCTACTGTGCCAATTAGAGATGAGAAAAATTCAAACTAACCTGTTCACATGGATTTTCTCAGGAAAGTAATTTTGCAGAGAACTTATTCTTCCCAAATTTAATGTTCCTTTATTATGCTCTGAGCTCTCACCAGACCCCAAAGTACAATAAATGTAAGATATGAAAGATTTAAAAAATGCTTGTACTAACTTTACAGCTCACCTCTTTGGCCTGTCTGCTCTTCACCAAAACCTGTCCGCTATTCGCTCATCATCAGATCGATGTCACTTGCATTGAAATCCTCAGGCCTGTCATGCTGGGCCACGACTTACAGCTTTAAGGAAGGGTTCTACGCATAGGCATGTAAAGTTTTGGATCCAGCACCTGTCACGGATTGTGACGGGATCACTAGGCACAGGGGAGCCTGAACTGAAACTCAGGTTACGAGAACTCTCTCTGACCCAGATCCCAAAGAGACGCCTAAAGATGACGATGTTTGGGCCACCCTAACTTCTGAATAACCCTGTTCTAGTGCCACCCTTTTCTCCACCCAGGAGAGGGCTGGGACAGGAGAAATTAATCCCTCACAAATAAACAGATGGGGAAAAGCCAAAGCTCAAACTTATAGCAATCACTCAGAGCTATAGACAATACCTGATCAGGAGGAAACTAAAGGAAGGTAGGAAATAATCAATCAACAAGAGTATTTCCACAACACCCCAAACAGCACAGAGAGGTTCACCAGCAACTGGATATCAAAGCACAAGGTCCGTGATCGAATGACGCTAACATTGGTATGGGAGACCAGGCTCCACCATCTTGACAAGGGAAAAGGCGACTGTGATAGGTCTCCTGCAACATGTGACTCAAGCATTAATCCACAGGCTGGCAGAAATTAACTCTTGCAAGCCCAATTACTAGCAAGAGTACAGTTGATCAATGTCCGAGCCTGTCTGTGCAGCTCTGAAGCAGTATTGTGTGGAGAGACTGACTGTGTGAAGGAAGTGACGAGCAGGGCGTAAACAGGCTCACAAATGGAATCTACAATCATCGCACCAGGAGGGGGAATTATTAAAGGACAATCAGGATCTGACTGTCCTCAATTTATCAGCCACAATTTTGGACATTACATAGTTTGTAAGGCAGAAGGAAGACCAATTTTTTGTGCAGCTGTTCTGCAGTGTTGAACAGTGGAAGGTAAAAACCCACAGTAGGAGTCAATTTTCTTCATAGGGAAAAGTATTCTTTCCCGACTCCTAATCTGGGTCAACTATCTACCTGTAATATTATGTTATTCATAACCTTCTATACTGTTGCTTTCAAGAAAAGCATAGATTCCTCTCGTAAATTCATTCAGTGAGTTGGCCATCACCACTTCCCCAGGAAGAGAGTTCCAGAGCCTCACTGCTCTTACCATGAAGAACCCTCTTCTACGCTGATGTAGAAAATTTCTTTCCTCCAATCGAAGAGAATGCCCTCTTGTTCTTGTCACAGTCCTTGGTACAAACAGATCATGGGAGATATCTCTGTATGACCCTCTGATATACTTGTACATATTTATTAGGTCTCCTCTAAGTCTTCTCTTTTCTAGAGTAAATAGACCTAATTTTGATAACCTTTCTGGGTATTGTAATGCACCCACTCCATTTATTATTTTAGTAGCCCGCCTCTGAACCCTTTCAAGTTCAGTAATGTCTTTCTTGAGCACCGGCGCCCAAAATTGCACACAATACTCCAAGTGTGGTCTGATGAGTGATTTGTACAGAGGGAGAATGATGTTTTCATCTCGTGCCCCCAGACCTCTTCTAGTGCATCCCATCACCCTATTTGCTTTGGTGGCTGCTGCCTGACACTGGGCACTCCAATTTAGCTTCTTATTGACTAAGATGCCTAAGTCTTTTTCCATGTCTGAAAAATGATCAAATTGAATTATTGAAGAAGGGACCCAATTTTGTACCTAGTACCAGGTTTAATATCTTTGAAACAATTGTTGATGTTAATAATTTCCTACGCAGGCTCACTGTAAAAATGCATTTTTTTAGTGAGGAATCTATTGAGGATCCAGCCACTGATATTGCACATGATGTTGATTTTGTCCCTTCATCCTTCACAGAGCAGATCTCTTTGCAAAATATACGGGATCTTTCTGATTCAGGGGGGTTGTATTTATTCTCTGCATGATGATAATTGTTCTAGACGTGTTCCTAATAGTAAATATTATCCTCTTCAATCCAAATGTGCGACTATGGATGATTTTCAAAATATTGTAGAGGAGGAATTAATTAAACTATCCAAAAGCAATAGGAACATACACCCTAATCTTTCTATTCAATAAAGATCTGCTCTGTGGGATTTACGGGACAATGTGGACATCACCATCAGGAATTCTGATAAAGGTGGTTCGCTTGTTGTATTAGATACTGGTTTCTATGAAAGAGAACTTAGTGACATGTTGAGTGACAGTACAACATAAAAAAATTCCTGCTCACCCTACTAATTTTGTGCTTTACAACGTTTTTTGGATGAGGGTTTACATCTTGGAATTATTAATCACAAACAGTATGAGTTCCTCAATCCAAAATTTCCCTTAATTCCATTGTTTTATGCCCTACCCAAAACCCATAAGGGCTCGTTTCCACCTAGTTTCAGGCCCATTGTGTCTGGTATCAATTCCCTTCTTGAACACATCTCTGAGTGGTTGGATACGAGGTTGCAGGCTTTGTCTCATGTGTCACCCAGCTATATACGGGACTCAAAACATATTCTAAATATGTTTTCTGATTTTTTCTGGAATGAACATTATAGCTGGGTGACATGTGATATTCAAAGTCTGTATACCTCTACCCCGCACGATTTGGCTATTTTAGCTTTGAAACATTCACTGCAAAAACATAGCAATTTTTCTCAAAATTTGCAATATTTTTTGGTGGAAACAACAAGGTTTTTGCTCAAAAATAATTTCTTCATGTTCTTGGGTTATTTCTATATTCAATTACGTGGATTTTTATGATCCAATGTTCAATGACTACAATGAGCACAATCCACCTGAGTCGGAGGTAATAACATACCGACCGCAAGCCCTGAACTTAACACCACACTAGAAGTAGCCGGGTAGCATACCTGAGAATCCTAGATGCCTCAAACCCAGCCGGAGGACTACATAACCTACGAGGCAGAAAGTGAAAAGAAACTATCTTGCCTCAGAGCAGATTTTCCCAAAGAAAATAGGCAGCCTCCCACATGTACTGACTGTGAGCGAAGATGAAAAGACATACACAGTAAGAGCAAGATGGAGCAAAGAGAGGCCACTCTATACTGAATACAAAAGACAGGATAGAGAACGGTCGGTATGAAAAAACCTTATCAAAACTTCCTACATGGAATGTGCAAAAAAGGAGGAGTAATCTAATATTCGCACGTTCACAATCCGTACAAAACTGGTGAAATTGTAGGAAAAAACTAGCAATTACTCTGCCGACTAATCCTTGCTAAAATAAATAGCAAAGACTGACTAGGAAGATATATCTTCCTTATCTGAAGGCACAAACAAAACAGGATATGATACAAAAAACCTTCAGAGATAATTCACAGAAGCAAATAACACACGAAAAGTATGAAGCAAAACCATGAACTTAGCTTCGCTTGGTAGTGGGGAAGCCAGAGGGACAAGAGACAGACTCCTATAGTCTCTGGAATTTCAGACAACTGGCAGAGATAAACAGCCAATACACACCTATATCTAAAATCAGGGTTTCAGCTGCAAACCAGGTGTGTAGAACTGGGGAACAGAATCTAACCACTAACCTCAGCGACCACAGGAGGGGGTCCAAGAGCAGAACTCCACCAGACAGTATTCACAACAGTGGATGTGCCTATGGGTGCCAGATTTTCTCCATCGCTTGTGAATATTTTCCTTACATGGTGGGAGGAGGAATATATTTTTTCTGTGAAAAATCCGTTTATTATGAATATTGCAATTTTTTAGATATATTGACGATATTATATTCATTTGGAATGGAGATGATAGGGATATTGATCAATTCATTTTCTATATTAGAAATAATCAATTTAATCTCTTTTTTACTTTTGAATATAATAGGATTAGTATCTCTTTTCTGGATATTAATTTTTCTTCCAATCTTGTCATGAACAAAATTGATTGCAATATTTTCAGAAAAGCATCTGCTGGTAATTCACTCCTCCATGCAAACAGTTGTCACCCCAAGCATGTCATTAATAATATCCCTATTGGGGAATTTATTAGAGAAAAATGTTGTTGTACTACTGAGTCCGCTTTTTCTAGTGAATGCAAGGCTATTGAGGATAAATTCACCAACAGGAGTTATTCCCAGGCAATTATTCGTAAGGCCAAAGAAAAAACTAATGAGAAAAATAGGGAACAATATTTGTCTAAAAAAATGGGATTAGATCCTAAAGTAAATAAATCTGCAGTTTTTTCTACTAGGTTTAGTCTGGATTATTTTTCTGTTTTGAATATTATAAAAAATGTTTTGCCTATTTTGACCACTGATTCGGTTATTAACCCCTTCAGCCCCCGGGCACTTTCCGTTTTTGCGTTTTTGTTTTTTGCTCCCCTTCTTCCGAGAGGCGTAACTTTTTTATTTTTCCATCAATCTTGCCATATGAGGGCTTGTTTTTTGCGGGACGAGTTGTACTTTTAAATGAAACCATAAGTTTTACCATATAGTGTACTGGAAAACGACAAAAAAATTCCAAGTGCGGAAAAATTGCAAAAAAAGTGGGATTGTACAATAGTTTTTGGGATATTTTATTCACCGTGTTCACTATATGGTAAAACTGATGTGTGGGTATGATGCCTCAGGTCGGTGCGAGTTTGTAGACACCAAACATGTATAGGTTTACTTGTATCTAAGGGGTTAAAAAAAATTCACAAGCTTGTCCAAAAAACGTGGCGCACGTTTTGCGCCATTTTCCAAAACCCGTAGCATTCTCATTTTTCAGGATCTGAGGCTCAGTGATGACTTATTTTTTGCATCTCGACCTGACGTTCTTAACGATACCATTTTTGCACAGCTGCTACGTTTTGATCGCCTGTTATTGCATTTTGCGCAAAATTTGCGGCGACCAAAAAACGTAATTTTGGCGTTTGGAATTTTTTTGCTGCTACGCCGTTTACTGATCAGATTCATTGATTTTATATTTTGATAGATCGGGCATTTCTGAACGCGGCGATACCAAATATGTATGTATTTTTTATTTTTTTAACCCTTTAATTTTCAATGGGGTGAAAGGGGGGGGATTTGAACTTTTAGGTTTTTTTATTTTTTTTTTAATTTTTTAAAACTTTTTTTTTTACTTTTTTTTTTTATTTTACTAGTCCCCCTAGGGGGCTATTGCGATCAGCATTCCGATCGCTCTGCACTATCTGCAGATCTCAGCTACAGAGCTGAGAACTGCAGATTTGCTGCTTCACTTTCAATGCCGGCTGTATTCCGGCATTGAGAGGAAGTGACTCATGTTAGCTACAGGCGTCATCACATGACCCTGTGCTACCATGGCAACCGCCGAAAGTCACGTGATCATGTCACGTGACTTCCGGTGGGGGTGGGGTAAGTCACTGTCATGGCGGCGCCCATGTACATATCGCTGCCAAGACTTTGGCAGCGAAATGTAAGGGGTTAATGGCCGCGGGTGGAAGCAATTCCACCCGCGGCTAGCAGGCACACATATCAGCTGTTGATAACAGCTGATATGTGCGCGTCTCACCGCCGCCCGCCGGCGGCAGGGGGCGGGGCTTACCGGCACACGATCCATGACGTATCTAGTACGTCATGGGTCGTTAAGGGGTTAAAAACATTTTAGAAAATGGGGTGAGGTTTGTTTCTAAAGCGGGCTTTACATGCTGCGATCTCGCTAGCGAGATCACAAGCGATCGTACCCACCCCCGTCGGTTGTGCGACACGGGCAAATCGCTGCCCTTGGCGCACAACCTTGCTTACCCCCATCACACGGACTTACCTGCCCTGCGACGTCGCTTTGGCCGGCGATCCACCTCCTTTCAAAGGGGGCACTTTGTGCTGCGTCATAGCGACGTCACACGGCAGCCATCCAATAGAAGCGGAGGGGCGGAGATGAGCGGGACGTAACATCCTTTCTTCCGCATTGCCAGTGGAGGCAGGTAAGGAGATGTTCGTTACTCCTGCGGTGTCACACACAGCGATGTGTGGTGCCACAGGAACGAGGAACAACATCGCTAATAAGCAGAAAACAATATTTTGTTTCAGGACGACCTCTCCGCGGCAAACAATTTTGACCGCTTTTGCGATCATTTAAGGTCACTCGTACTTGTCACACACTGCGATATCGTTAATGACGCCAGATGTGCATCACAAACACCGTGACCCCGACGATAACTCATTAACGATATTGTAGAGTGTAAAGCTCGCTTTAGAGGAATTGCACTATTGGTTCTATTCTATCCTCTAGCAATCAAACTTAGGCTATGTGCACATGCTGCGGATTTACCGCGGATTTGCTGCAGAAAATGTTTTTAACATTTCTGCAGTCATTCCCCAGCAAAACCTGTGTGTATAAAAAAAATGCTGTGCGCACATTGAGTTTTTTTATATCTGTGGATTTACCCGCGGAATTTCCACTGTGGAATTAACGTGCATGTCACTTCTTTTCCACAGGTGTGACATGTTGGACTATTCGGGTCGTCACAGGATTCTGCACAATCTACCCTACCCATGCAGGATTCAACCCCCCATGGTTTTGGCTCTCCATCCTGCAGTGCTGCCTCCACCAGCATTCACAAATCCTAGAAACACTTTGCACCACACCTGTCAGGCACACCAGTAGGCTGCTTAAGCAGGAATAGGGCCGACCACCTAAGGGTCAGACAGGGAGGTGGGAGTTGTCAAGTCAGTTGAGTGGTAGCCGTCGAGCTGAGAGGAGCTCTGAGGAAGATGGGAGTTGGAACTCCCAGGGGAGAAGTAAACTAGGTCGCAGACGGTGGTCTGGACCAAGAGGAGTCGGTCACAGGGTATTGAGGCTAGGTGCCTGGAACCCATCGAGGAGGACGGTCGGCAGCCTGGTCCTAATACCGGTCTAGGACCTAAGGCACGTTGGGGTACACGGAACCTAGGTCGGGGAGAAGCTTCAGGCGACCCGGCAATTAACCTGTGAAGGATGGTCCTTTATGGATTGTTCTCACCTGCTCAGAGATTGGGGGCACTAGCGCAACGAGGGGGATAGGGCTTTCCTAGCAAGTGGCCCACTGAAATCCCAAGTGTGAGCTCCTGAGAGCAGGCACTTTAACTTAGCCATAGTTGGGAGCGGGGCCCGGAAAGCTCCAAGCTACCGGGCCACAACAGACAAATTAAACTTTTGTGCCAGGAGGCAGGTTGCGAACCACGCATACTGCAAGGGATGGGAACCGGACGAGGTCCCCTCGAGAGACAACAGCGTTCAGAGACTTGGTTTACCCTGTTGTCAGCGTCTGCTTCATTGCTGAGTGAGTACCCGACTGACCCCTGCACTGCACCCACCGCATCACCATCCAGAGTCCTGGGGCCTACCCCTACCCGTGGAGGGCAACGTCATCTAGCTGCCCCACTCCATCACCCCGGGTACTCTCAACGGCAGCAGTGGTACTCCCAATTGCCCTATACCACGGGTGGCGTCACGATCTATACCAAATCCCCTGAAAATACTCCCTTTTTCATTTGAGTGTGGCCCCTAGCCCCCAGGTCCGGAGACCCTCGAGCCACGAGCCATCACCACCCCCGGATCCGTGTGGTTCGATCCGCTGCAGGTGCGGCACACCTCAAATTTCTGATGTCACGAACAGGATACGAACTGGGCCCACTAACCTGGGTGACGGGAGCCTTGAAAACCAAAGCTGCGGTGTCGAAATCCCGTTCCCGCCATTTTCTGCCAAAGCCCCGCCATTCATCCTAAGAGTTTGCCCAGAATCGGAAGTTCCCAGAAGGCCCCAGTGCGACAGTGAGTGGCTGGCAAAAACTGAGGGGGCATGGTGGCATGTAGCAGTGGAAGTGGAGCAGGGACGCCAGGACTCTGCCATAACGTTCCTGGGTACCGCAGAGGCAAGATGGCGGCTGCACTAGACTGGTCACCAGAGCGCGCTGCTTCTGGGACCACGACCTGGATCGAGCAAGAGACTGAACAACTCTGCAGGAGGATGCGGATGCAGTTCCTCTTTATCCTGGACCATTGGAGGGAAGAGATGAGGAGCTTGGCAATGGCGGTGCGAGCCCGTGAGATTGAAGTCCCACATGAGGAGCGGGTAAGCAGCTACCCATCCCCGGTTGACCTGGCCTATATGGCTGCAGGGTCCGGTCTGCCCCCGCCCATTGCATCGCTCTGCCACCGTCACCCTCATCCTCGGCAGATGCCGAGCTGCCTATCCCAACACCAGCAGCGGAACCTCCAGTCCCCATTTGTAAAGAGCAAGCTGCAGAGTCTCAGACCCAACCACCCGACCAGGCCACAACAGCGGTTGCGCCAGCACCGGCCTAACCAGACTCGGCCACATCACCGGGGCTTGTACCTTGATATGGAGCACGCGGACTCTGCACCCCCGGCTGCGGAGCAGTCGGTTCTTTTACCTGCCAGGGCGGAGCCTGTGGAGATGCCAGCTCCGCCACCGCGCGGCATCCCAGCGGCTGCTAAGGCTGCCGGAGTCTACTTACAACCAGTACCAGAGATCAAAGTGAAGCCTGACATCAGCTCCCATGATTGGGAGAGGCATTGGCGACGGCTGATGCGGTTCCGTGCAAAAGTGCTTGCTAAGGAGCGGCGTAGGAGAAGAATCACCGCTCAGGAGCTTGTGAGTGAAAGTGCCGTTTGGGTCCGAGATCCACAAGAATGTGGCCCGATGCAGCGTTGTACCTTGGAGGGAACGCTCGCGCAGGAAGAACTTGATTGCCTGCTGCAGTAATAGTAGCGGTACCAGGCTGTCAGAAAGTTTATGTTAGAAATCTGTGTTTTCTTTTATTATTTTCCTTAGTTTGGTATTTTCTTGAAAAATGATAAGTGATGTTATTATATGCAAAATGATGATTACCGGGTTTAACCAACTGAGTACTTTACCTGATTGAGAAATTTTATATGATGTTTGCACCTGATGCATGGACTCCGTTTTCTTTCCATATATATTTTAGTAGTAAAAATGGATCATGGCTGCGGGACTGGTTGCGGCCAGCACGGACTTGTGCACATTGTAAATAAGTTGCACCTCCTCTGCCTACCAGAGTTGTCCTTTTAAAATCCGGGACTTTAACCCTGTCACGGACCCCAAGTAGGAATGCAGCGGGTCAGGTTTGTTTGGGTGGCGGGTTAATGGGATGTGGGACGTTGGAACTGGACTGTTGCAGGGAGGGGCTGCAACGGAGCAGGTTGAGCCCCTGCTACCAATAAAACCGGTAGCATTCCATAGGTTTATAAATGGTGAACTCTAGGAGTTTGACGAAACGTTTAAGTAAATGTGCCTCCCCTATGTGGGATGAAAACCAAAAATGTTAATAAAAATGTTATCTCTTTTTACTTTTGCAGTTAAAAAAAATAAATAAACATCTGGATGTCCTGTAGCTCGGGGACGAGCTACGTTTAACCAAGGGGGAATGTGATGCACTGGACTATTCGGGTCGTCACAGGATTCTGCCCAATCTGCCCTACCCATGCAGGATTCAACCCCCCATGGTTCTGGGTCTCCATCCTGCAGTGCTGCCTCCACCAGCATTCACAAATCCTAAATACACTTTGCACCACACCTGTCAGGCACACCAATGGGCTGCTTAAGCAGAAATAGGGCCGCCCACCTAGGAGTCAGATAGGGAGGTGGGAGTTGTCAAGTCAGTTGAGTGGTAGCCCTCGAGAGCTTTGAGGAAGATGGGAGTTGGAGCTCCCAAGGGAGAAGTAAACTAGGTTGCAGTCGGTGGTCTGGACCATGAGGAATCAGACCCCCGGTCACAGCGGATTGAGGCTAGGTGCCTGGCACCCGCCAAGCAGGACGGTCGGCAGCCTGGTCCTATCACCGGTCCGGGACCGAAGGCACGTTGAGGTACATGGACCCAAGGTCGGGGAGAAGCTTCAGGTGACCCGGCAATTAACCTGCGGAGGAGAGGGTCTTTATGGACTGTTCCCACCAGCTCAGAGATCGGGGGCACTAGCGCAACGAGGAGGATAGGGTTTTCCTAGCAAGCGGCCCACTGAAATCCCAAGTGTGAGCTCCTGAGAGCAGGCTCTTTCACTTAGCCATAGTTGGGAGCGGGGCCCGGAAAGCTCCAAGCTACCGGGCCACAACGGACAAACTAAAACTTTTGTGCCAGGAGGCAGGTTACGGACCTCCGGCAGTACTGCAGGGGACGGGAACTGCACAAGCATTCAGAGACTTGGTTTACCCTGTTGTCAGCGTCTGCTTCATTGCTGAGTGAGTACCCGACTGACTCCTGCACTGCACCCCACGCATCACCATCCAGAGTCCCGGGGCTTACCCCTACCCGTGGAGGGCAACATCACGAGCAATCACCACCCCCGGATCCGAGTGGTTTGATCCGCTGCAGGGGCGGCCCATAAGTACCTGCTGCTTTTGCCATAGATAATGGTAAAAACCCGCAGGGACTAACCTGCGGAAAAAAACGCGGCAAATCCGCGGTAAAACCGGATGCGGATTTTGTTGTGGTTTTGGCATCAGATGTGCTGAAGTCATTCGATGCAGAGGCCTGTATACTTTCTACTGATTGGTGATTATTGATACCTTCAGAAAGTTTACTTATAATCTTTCTCTGTGCTACAGTCATTGTTCCCTAATTATGAATCACCAGGTTTTATGTTGATAAACTTTGGATCCTTTGTAAAACACTAATCTAGCGGCATGTTGTACATGGTGTTGATCATTGTAGATTACATTATTTCTGAAAAATGCAAGTGATCATACATTGTTCTCTAATTTTGATCTCCAGTATACTCTACAGTTCAAAGGTTTAGGGTCACTTAGATATTTCCTTATTTTTGAAAGAAAAGCACATTTGTTTTCAATGAAGCTAGCATTAAATTAAACAGAAATACACTATATACATTGTTAATGTGGTAAATAACTATTCTAGCTTCAAATGTCTGGTTTTTAATGCAATATCTACATAGGTGTATAGAGGCCCATTTCCAACAACCACCACTCCAGTGTTCTAACTGTGTTCGAAGGCTAATGGATGTTTAGAAATCTCTTAAAAACCCTTGTGCAAGTATGTTAGCATAGCTGAAAACAGTTTTGCCGATTAGAAAAGCTATAAAACTGACCTTTATTTGAGCTAGTTGAGAATCTGGAGCATTACATTTGTTGGTTCCATTAAACTCTCAAAATGGCCAGAAAAGAGAACTTTCATGTGAAGCTCGACAGTCTATTCTTGTTCTTAGAAATGAAGGATATTCCATGCGAGAAATTGCCAAGAAACTGAAGATTTCCTACAACAGTGTGTACTACTCCCTTCAGAGGAGAGCACAAACAGGCTCTAACCAGATTAGAAAGAGAAGTGAGAGGCCCCGCTGCACAACTGAGCAACAAGACAAGTACATTAGAGTCACTAGTTTGAGAAATCGATGCCTCACAGGTCCTCAACTGGCAGCTTCATTAAATAGTATCTGCAAAACACAAGTGTCAATGTCTACAGTAGAGATGAGCCACCCCCCTAGAGTCCAAGTTCCCCGTTTGATGAACCGTTCGACGAACCTCTTGAACCCCATTGAAAACAATGGGAGGCAATCACAAACACATAAAAACACATTATAAATGTACATATACAGTTAATAAACATTGCCATAACATTTACCGGTGCCCTTGATGCATCCTGGACTCTGTTTCCTGCCGCTTTTCCATCGGTAATCGCTGCGTCCTCCCGGTAACCAGCAGTGATGACAGGACCTATCGTGACATCAAAATAGCCATGTGACCAGTCATGTGTCTATTATCTCATTGGCTACAGACTGGTCACATGGCTAGACGTCATGTCCTGTCCTAGGTCCTCTCAGTGCATCTCTCCAGTACGCGGTGTTCGTTTGTGTATCTCCGTGTACTGGCGACATGCTCTGGCACACGGATGACTCCCCGTACCTGCATGGGGCGCTCTTTACAGAGTTAGCCCACATGCAAGGACTGGGTGTCACAGCCGGTGAATAGCGGCACCAGGAATCATGTGATCGGAGCACCGTTGCTATGGTAACCTGGCTGTGAGCGGTGAAGTCACCGCTAACAGCCGGCAGCCTGTGGTCATTCTCACTGAGTGGTTAGACTGCACAGATCAGCAGCGTCTTTCTCCCATGCAGTGAAGCCTGATGTAGCAGAGCTGCATGGGTTGACGGAGAAAGAAGACAGAGGACCATGGATCGTGGAGGGCTGACAGGGAGTAATAAACATGGAGTCTCTAATGTGTCTGTGTATTTATTTCTATTAAAGTATTTTTTCTCTGTGTGATGTCTTTTTTTTAACCCTTTATTGGAGATTCCTAATGGCCGGGTCAAACGTGCCTGACATTAAGAATCTCTGGCTTAATACTAGCTAGTAAAACAAAGCTAGTATTAACTCATAATTAACGAGCAAGCCACCATCACCAGGGCAGCTGAAAGAGTTGGATACAGCGCCAGATGATGGCGCTTCTATGAAAGCGCCAATTTCTGGGGCGGCTGCGGACTGCAATTCGCAGCAGAGGCTCCCAGAAACCTCGGGCTAACCTGTGCTGCGGATTCCAATCCCTAGCTGCCTAGTTGTACCCGGCTAGACACAAAAATGGGGCGAAGCCCACGTAGTTTTTTTTTTAAATTATTTCATGAAATTCATGAAGTAATTAAAAAAAGGGCTTCCCTATATTTTTAGTTCCCAGCCGGGTACAAATAGCCAGCTGGGAGTTGGGAGCAGCCGTACCTGCCTGCTGTACCTGGCTAGCATACGAAAATATGGCGAAGCTCACGTCATTTTATTTTTTTTTAGTTTTTTGGGAAAAAAAATAAAAAATGCTTCCCTATTTCCATTGACAGTGAAGGTAACACCAAGCAGTGGTGGTTAGCAGCCAGTAGCTGCTTGGGTTACCCTTATCTAGCAATACAAAAAATGCAGCGGGAGCCCATATATTTTATATATATTTTTATTATTATTATTTATTTAAATAACTAAAAAAAAATGGGCTTCCCTGTATTTTGATTGCCTGACATGACAGTGCTGTAAAAATAAATCATTAAAAAAAATGACGTAGCGCCCCGCGGTATTTTTGATTCTCAGCGCAGTTAAAGCAGACAGCTACGGGTTGCCACCCCCATCTGCCTGGCGTTACCTTGGCTGGCAATCAAAATACAGGGAAGCCCATTAATTTTTTTTATTTAAAAAAATAGTTTAAAAAAAATGACGTGGGGTCCCCCCATTTTTGAGAGCCAGCTAAGGTAAAGCAGACGGCTGTAGCCTGAAAACCACAGCTGGCAGCTTTACCGTGGTTGGGGATCCAATGTGGAGGTCACCCCAGGCTCTTTTTTATAATTATTTTATAAATAATAATAATTACAAAAAAAAGTAGGGGCCCCCCAAATTGGATCACCAGCCAAGGTAAAGGGAACAGCTGTGGTCTGGTATTCTCAGGGTGGCTAGGTACATAGTTATTTCCCACTTCACAGCCTAAAAATAGAAGGCCGCAGGCGCCCCAGAAGTGGTGCATCCACTAGACGTGCCAATCCTGGCGCTTCACCCCAGCTCATCCTGTGCCCTGGTGTAGTGGCAAACGGGGTAATAAATGGGGTTGATACTAGCTGTAAGGTCACCTGACATCAAGCCCAGCAGTTTGTGATGTTATGGCGTCTATCAGATACCCGACATCACAAACTGTCAGTACTAAGAAAACAAATAGACAAAAAAAATGTATTTCAAAAAACACTCCCCAAAACATTCCCTCTTTCACCAATTTATTTTAAGGAAAATAAAATAAGGGGGTCCCACGACGACTTTGGACTGTCTAGAATATGGGGGGGACACACTCAGGGAACGTATCCCTCATTTTCTAGGAGTGCAGACCCTCCATGTCAGGAGTGTGGGTGCAATGAATCTGCACCCACTCTCCCCGGGTCGACAGCAGCAGAGTCCATGTTGTAACTGTTGCTACCAAAGCTGCAATGCCCTGCTCATGAGGTAAGGGCATGCCTAATCAGGAGAACTATTTTACATGTGTTTTCTTGTGGCGTATAACAGACTCTCATGTTTGGTAGTCGTTCAGCAGGGCAATTAAAAAATCAAATACCTCCATTTGGAAATGTAGTGTAGCTCTCCTGATTAACTATGTTCCTTACCTCATGAGCAGGGCATTGCAGTAGCTTACAGATGCATGGTTACCATGCTATGAAGAAAAAGACATGGATCGCACATCCCACAAAAATACAATGATCTAAAGCCGCTAGGCAAAAAATTAATTAAATAGAACATGAGGTTCTTTTGTTACTATTCTGATCAGATTGTATTAAGCCCACTGCCACTTCACGGCAAACCTCTTGATACAATCTGATCAGAATGGTAACAAAAGAACCTCATGTTCTATTTAATTGATTTTTTGCCTAGCGGCTTTAGATCATTGTATTTTTGTGGGATCTGCGATCCATGTCTTTTTCTTCATAGCATGTTATACAACATTCTATCCCCCCCTTTTTTTTTTTGCTTGGATCTGCACTCCCCCCAATTAGCACAGGTGATTTTAATCAGCAGGAGACTGCAAGAGGGGTCAGCCTTTTTTTGCTCCCAGTCCACATATGGGAGCCAGTGGGAGGTGAGTGCGCAGCTCCTCTCACTGAGTGCTGGTACTGTGTAGTGGCCGCTGTTGTGGTGGTATCGTGTCAGTGGGGCACTGCGACCTGGAGCCTTGGGGGCTTTGCCTTGCAGCATGGGTGCTGTGAGGCACCAGGTCGCCTGCCCTGCTGGCGCTTTGTCACTGCAGCAGTGGTTGGTGCACGTTGCCGCACTATAAGGTTTAGGATAGGGACCCACTCAAGAGGTTTGCCGTGAAGTGGCAGTGGGCTTAATACAATCTGATCAGAATGGTAACAAAAGAACCTCATGTTCTATTTAGTTAATTTTTTGCCTAATGGCTTTAGATCATTGTATTTTTGTGGGATGTGCGATCCATGTCTTTTTCTTCATAGCATGAGATGCATAGTTACCACCACTCACTGTGTCTGAACACAGGAAGCTGAGCTGACAGCCGCTCTGTGCATGCGGCAGCGTCTATTGTGAAGGAGGGGGCCGTGGGGGATCAACGCTGCACAGGTACCGTGGGACACCGGGGAACACCGGTGGGGTTAAAGGGGGTGACCTGGCAGGGCCTGGGGAGGAGTTTTCTGTCGCATGTGTCATGGCACATGCGACAGAAATCAGAGGAGTAGGGTGAATGCGGCCAGCGCGCTGCTGTGTGTGCGGCCATCTTGGATTTCCGGGAGGGGTTCGGGGGGGGCACTGTGGCGACACCTGTGGCGACCGGGGAAGAGATTTATCTCCCATCTGACATGTTTGTTCATGCCAGATGGGAGATAAATAATTTTTTACCGGCGCTGTCATTTACTGTAACGTGATCATCGGTATACGGTGTATACCAGTGATCACGTGAGCGGGGACCGGAAAAACCGGCCTGAATCATGATCTCCAGGGTCTCAGCTACCCCCTGAAACCCTGGAGATTTTCTGACGCTGGGGGGCGCTATTCACTTATTTCTGCTTGCTGTTTATAAACGGCAGAACAGAATAAGGCTACATTCACACAACCGATCCGTTTTTGCGGTCCGCAAAAAAAGGTCCAGTTTTTTCACGGGTGCATCCGTATGGCATCCGTTTCCGTTCTGTATACGGTCCGTATGTCATCTGTTTGTCATCCGTGTGCCTTCCGGTTTTTTTTTGCATACTGCAAAAAAACTGAAGGAGGGAAAATACATAAATTTACCCAGGATCCATAGCTTCAACCTACATGAGGCGGTCACATGTTCACTCCAGTGCCATTTTCTACTGCTTTTCACAGCGTACAGTGCTCCTGTGATTTTCCTGTGCTTGTACACTTCATATCAGTCTTTTCTGTCATTATAATGGCAGAAAGACACATCATGTCCCACTAAATATAAATATTGTATTTATATTTTTCATAGGACACCACCGAAGATCTGACACTGATACAATGTAAACTGCATTTTGTAATTTTGCACCCTTTGGTGCCTTTCATGTGGCACTAAGAGGTGCTTAGCCTTGTATTTAGGCTAAACAATAAATAAATTTAAAAAAAAAATGATGTAGGGTTCCCCCTATTTTTGATAGCCAGCTAGGGTAAAGCAGACGGCTGCATCCTGCAGACCACAGCTGGCAGCTTCACCTTGGCTGGTAATCCAAAACTGAGGGCGCTGTTATTTTAAATTAAATAAATAATTAAAAAAAAAACACGTGTGGGTCCCCCCAAAATTGGATCACCAGCCAAGGTAAAGCGGACAGCGGGGGTCTGATATTCTCAGACTAGGGAGGTCCATGGTTATTGGACTCTCCCCAGCCTAAAAATAGCAGGCCGCAGCCGCCCCAGAAGTGGTGCATCCATTAGATGCGCCAATCCTGGTGCTTCGCCCCAGCTCATCCCGTGCCCTGGTGTGGTGGCAAATGGGGTAATATATGGGGTTAATACCAGATGTGTAATGTCACCTGGCATGAAGCCCTGGGGTTTGTGAGGTCAGGCGTCTATCAGATACCAGACATCACCAACCCAGTCAGTAATAAAATAAAAATAGACGACAAACACATTTTTATTTGAAAAAACACTCCCCAATACATTCCCTCTTTCACCAATTTATTAGAAAGAAAAACAAATCCAGGTCTGGTATAATCTAAGGGGTTCCCATGACGATCCATACCATAGTCACTGTCCCAGTCAATGAAGAACAGAATGTTTCCCATTGGCTGGGAGAGCAATCCAGTGACCTGAGCTAACATCAATAGGTCAGCCCAGGTCACTGCAGGGCATGACAAGTGCTGCTGTCAGGAGCGAGGTACATTACCTGCGGTGACGATCTCCTGCACTGCTCATAGCAGAGCTGTTACTGATTTCAATGACCACCGCCTTCACAGCCAAGTATCGCGGGAGCCTGTGACGTCACCGCTAATCACAGTCTCGGGTCGGCAGCGAGAGGAGGAGATGTGACAAGCGGCGGCCATGGAGGACAGTGACAGCGCTGAGGTTGAAAGGGCGGGACTTCATCAATGCAGATAAGCTGAGCAGGGTAATGTGTGCGGAGTGCGAGGTGGGTGGAGCCAAGCAGGGTAATGTGAGTGAAGTCCAAGGTGGGTGGAGCCAAGCGAGGCAATGAGTGTGGAGTGTGAGGTGGGTGGAGCCAAGTGAGGTAATGTGTGTGGAGTGTGAGGTGGGTGGAGCCAAGTGAGGTAATATGTGCTGAGTGTGAGGTGGGTAGAGCCAAGTGGGGCCATGTGTGCGGAGTGCGAGGTGGGTGGAGCCAAGCGAGGCAATGTGTGCAGAGTGTGAGGTGGGTGGAGCCAAGCAAGGTAATGTGTGCGGAGTGCGAAGTGGGTGGAGCCAAGCAGGGTAATGTGTGCAGAGTGCGAGGTGAGTGGAGTCAAGCGGGGTAATGTGTGCGGAGTGCGAAGTGGGTGGAACCTAGCGGGGTAATGTGTTCAGCGTGCGAGGTGGGTGGAGCCAAGCGGGGTAATGTGTGCGAAGAGCGAGGTGGGTGGAACCTAGCGGGGTAATATGTGTGGAGTGCGAGGTGGGTGGAGCCAAGCGGGGTAATGTGTGCGGAGTGTGAGGTCGGTGAACCCAAGCAGGGTAATGTGTGCGGAGTTCAAGGTAGGTGGAGCCGAGCGGGGCCATGTGTGCGGAGTGCAAGGTGGGTGGAGCCTAGCGGGGCCATGTATGCAGGCGGCGGAGTGCGAAGTGGGTGGAGCCTAGCAGGGCCATGTGTGCAGGTGGCGGAGTGCGAGGTGAGTGGAGTCTGGCGGGGCCATGTGGCACTGAGGACGTCAGTGCCGGGGACTGCATGGCTGGGGACAGGTGAGTGTGAGTGTGTGTGTGTGTACATGCCGAGTGTAGGAGGGGGCGGAGCCAAGCGGGGAAGTGTCGTCTCCCTGCATACGTAACCAGGGTAAATATCGGGTTACTAACCAAAGCGCTTTGCTTGCATACCCGATATTTACATTGGTTACCAGCTTACCGCAGGCTGCCAGTGATGGCTCCCTGCACACTGTAGCTGTAAAAAGCCCTGCTTTTGTTGATCGAACTGTTCTCGAACGTAACTCGAACTGTTGAGCTTTTAGCAAAAAGCTCGAGTTCGATCTCGAGCACCCCCAAAATCACTCGAACATGAAATTGGCGAACCTCGAACCTCGAACATCGCTCATCTCTAGTCTACAGTGAAGAGGCGACTCCAGGATGCTGGCTTTCAGGGCAGAGTGGCAAAGAAAAAGTCATATCTCAGACTGACTAATAAAAGGAAAAGATTACTATGGGCAAAAGAACACAGACATTGGACAGAGGAAGATTGAAAAAGTGTTATGGACAGACAAATCGAAGTTTGAGGTGTTTGGATCATACAGAAGAACATTTGTGAGACGCAGAACAACTAAAAGATGCTGGAAGAGTGCCTGACGTCATCTGTCAAGCATGGTGGAGGTAATGTGATTGTCTGGGGTTGCTTTGGTGCTGGTAAAGTGGGAGATTTGTACAGGGTAAAAGGGATTTTGAATAAGGAAGACTATTAGGCGGGCTTTGCACACTACGACATCGCAGGTGCGATGTCGGTGGGGTCAAATCGAAAGTGACGCACATCCGGCGTCACTTGCGATGTCGTAGTGTGTAAATCCTAGATGATACGATGAACGAGCGCAAAATCGTCGTCATCGTATCATCGCTGCAGCCTCCGACATTTCCATAATGCCGGGGGAGCGACAGGTACGATGTAGTTCCTCGTTCCTGCGGCCGCACACATCGCTGTGTATGAAGCCGCAGGAGCGAGGAACTTCACCTTACCTGCCTCCCGGCTGCAATGAGAAGGACGGAGGTGGGCGGGATGTTTACATCCTGCTCATCTCCGCCCCTCCACTTCAATTGGCCGCCTGCCGTGTGACGTCACTGTGACGCCGCACGGCCCGCCCCCTAAGGAAGGAGGCGGGTCGCCGGCCAGAGGGACGTCGCACGGCAGGTATGTGCGTGTAAAGCTGCCGTAGCGATAATAATCGCTACGGCAGCTTTCACTATATATCGAACGTGCGACGGGGGCGGGACTATCGCTGCAGCATCGGTAACAGCCCGCCTTACTCCATTTTGCAATGCCATGCCATACCCTATGGACAGCGCTTGATTGAAGCCAATTTCATCCTACAACAGGACAATGACCGAAAGCACACCTCCAAATGATGCATAAACTATTTAGGGAAGAACCAGGCAGCTGGTATTCTATCTAACGGAGTGTCCAGCCCAGTCACCAGATCTCAACCCCTTTTGAGCTGTTGTAGGACCAGCTTGACCGTATGGTACTCAAAAGGTGTCCATCAAGCTAATCCAACTTGTGGGAGGGTCTTCTGGAAGCAAGGGGTGAAATATTTCCACATTTCTGTGACGAAAGCAAAGACTGAAGGAGAAAATTATTATTTCAAGTAAAAATTATTATTTCTAAGCCAGTCAATGTCTGGACTATATCTTCTATTCATTATGCAACTCATTTGACAAATAAAAGTATGATTTTTCATGGAAAAGACAAAATTGTCTGGGTGACCCCAAACGTTTAAACTGTAGTGTATGTAGATACAGTATATATGTGTGCACACACACAAACATAGTCCTATTATTTATCTTCCATGCTCAGTCCCTTATGTCATATTATTTTCATTCACAGTTGTGCTGTTTCTTATCTCTTGGTGACCATAGTTGGAGAGTTCAGCTCTGAAGTCTGCAGAAACATGATTGCAGCTTGAGGTGACAATACAGTCTGTAATTTTGGATCAATATCAGACAATATATTTCCAAAGTGACTTTTACATAGGTTAACTATATCTATAAATTGTAAAATGTTGTTGTCCGCTGTCAGTAAGGGTACCGTCACACTTTAGCGACGCTCCAGCGATCCCACCAGCAATCTGACCTGGTCAGGATCGCTGGTGCGTCGCCACATGGTCGCTGGTGAGCTGTCAATCAGGCAGATCTCACAAGCGACTAGTGACCAGCCCCCAGCGACGCGTGGAAGCGATGCTGCGCTTGACAACTAAGGTAAATATCGGGTAACCAAGCGCTTGGTTACCCGATATTTATCTTGGTTACCAGCGCACAACGCTTAGCGCTGGCTCCCTGCACTCGTAGCCAGAGTACACATCGGGTTAATAAGCAAACCGCTTTGCTTATTTACCCGATGTGTACTCCGGCTACGTGTGCAGGGAGCCGACACTGGCAGCCTGAGAGTGGTGGACACTAGTAACCAAGGTAAATATCGGGTAACCAAGCAAAACACTTTACTTGGTTACCCGATATTTACCTTGGTTACAGCTTACCGCAGGCTGCCAGACGCCAGCTCCCTGCACATTCACATCGTTGCTCTCTCGCTGTCAAACACATCGATGTGTTCTGCACAGCGGGAGAGCAACGTCCAAAAAATGAATCAGCACTGTGTGTAACGAGCAGCGATTTCACAGCAAGGGCCAGATCTCTGCTCAGTGTCACACACAGCGAGATTGCTAATGAGGTCACTGCTGCGTCACCAAAACCGTGACTCAGCAGCGATCTCGCTATGTGAGAAGTACCCCTAAGCACTGAGGGTAATAATCCCCCATTTACCTTTCTCCAGGAGATGCTGGGAGTTGGAATTGCCTTAACTTCACAAGATAAGTAAACCTGAGCTCCGGTTACATTGTGAATCTTTTTGGGTGCCACCGTAATCACAGGAGCTAAAAGGAAGAGAAATATAACCATTATGGGGCATATACTGACACACAGGCTGAAATCAAGTCTTATTTTACAGAGGACTGTGCAGCCTGACATTTTTTTTTTAAAAACTATGATTAAAAGTGTCTGTTGCCAACAAAGATGAAGTAGGGATAACATTGGAGATGAGTGGTGACAGGCAGGCTATTGCCGCTTGCCCATAACAGTCATGCTCTGACATAGAAGTCATTATTCTTGTGTTATTTTAGGATCTGAAATCTCTCTATGCCTTAAACTGTTGACATCCTCTATATACAGCTCCACAGCTGTGTATATGCAGTGAGAAAACAAAATCTTACATTCTTCATCCTGTTAATAGAATGCTAAATCATCACTCACGGGAAGTAGAGGATATGGTTTTCCAAGCAGAATTATTACGTGTTAAATGACATCAGTCATCAGATTTTACAATGCAAACTGTAAACATTATTAAATAGATATACAGTGGAACCTTGGATTACGAGCATAATTGGTTTCGGGAGTTTGCTCTTAAACCAAGTTATTCTTATATCAAAGCAAATTTTCCCATAGGAAATAATTGAAACACAGACAATTTGTTCCACAACCCAAAAATAATTACTGTAGTTATACAAATGTATTACTGTAATACAAAATAATGTACTGTGTTCATATAAAATTATTACACTACACTAATACAAAATACTGTACAGTAAAAAACATATAAAGCAAATTAAACTGCACATTACCTTACAATAGAATTGTTGGTGTGTGAGAGGTACAATACAAGCAATGTGCTGCACTGGTTAGCAAAAAGAAAGTACAATACTGTATCCACAAATGCAAATTGATACACATGCTGTGAATATGTTTGGATGGCCTAATGATGGACTTTTTAAGGATTTAGAATAAAACTCCGATTTTTATATCTATTATTCCCTGGACTTTGTGTTGGATCTTTTTTTCTGGATTACATGTGTACAGTATACAATACATATGTACATATGTACTGCCATTTTGCAGTAGAATAATATACTGTTCTCCACCAGTTTGAAGTAGTACTATATATGGTTATTGATAGTGGCCATTTTCAGGTTGCATCTCTCCAATAATTGTGGCCATTTTTCAATAATATACTGATGCTTGGTGCCGCCATTTTAGAGAAGAACAATATATAATTCTAATTTTGGAGTAGCATAATATGTATGTATTTTTATCCATTCTGGAGTAGCATAATCAATGTCCTCTAATCACTACCAGTTTGGAATAACATTACTTATGCCTTTTGAAAGTTGCCAATTTCATGTATATATATATATATATATATATATATATATATATATATATATATATATAACAATTCATGTTTGGTAATTGCAGCCATTTTGTAGCAGAACAACTTTTATATAATGATGGTAATTTTTGAAAGTAGAACAATGTATGTTTAATAATTCCCTATTTATTTAATACCTATGATCATTTGGATATGGAAGTAGGTTATTCACATACAATAGAAGGCATAATATGTCATGATAATGTGTCCAGCACATGTGGACCTGGGTGTTTCTGATTACTGAGTCCATCTTTGCCCACCAACATTCAGATCAAGTAATTCACTCAATTATGTATTTAGAACTGTCCGGTATATAAAGCACTAACTGTAGTACCTTGGATTACGAGCATAATTGGTTTCGGGAGTTTGCTCTTAAACCAAGTTATTCTTATATCAAAGCAAATTTTCCCATAGGAAATAATTGAAACACAGACAATTTGTTCCACAACCCAAAAATAATTACTGTAGTTATACAAATGTATTACTGTAATACAAAATAATGTCGCCTGACCTACACCCCACCTATTGTCTCCTCCCCATAATCCTATAGAATGTAAGCCCGCAAGGGTAGGGCCCTCTTCCCTCTGTACTAGTCTGTCTACTGTAACTTGTATACGTATTTTGTATGTAACCCCCCCTCTCATGTACAGCACCATGGAATTAATGGTGCTCTATAAATAAATAATAATAATAATAATAAATAGTACCTGAGCGTTGCCCAGGATATTAATTGTGTCTCTGCCTTTCTTCCAGTCTCTGTCTGTCAGTGTCTATCTCTCTGTCTGTATGTCTATGTGTCTGTCTCTGTGTGTCTTTCTCTGTGTCTGTCTCTGTATGTCTGTCTGTATCTGTCTGTCTCTCTGTCTGTCTCTCTAGCTGTCTCTTTCCCTGTCTGTGTCTGTGTCTTTCTCTGTCTGTGTCTTTCGCTGTCTGTCTCTTTCCTTGTCTGTCTCTGTCTGTCTGTGTATCTGTCTCTATCCATGTGTGTCTCTGTCTCTATCTATGTCTGTCTATGTCTGTCTGTCTGTGTCTATATCTCTGTTTGTCTGTCTCCCTCTATCTCTGTGTCGGTCTGTGCCTGTCTGTCTCTATCTCTGTGTCTGTCTGTCAGTCTCTTTCCCTGCCTGTCTAGTTCCAGGTCTGTCTCGTTCCAGGTCTGTCTCTTTCCCCATCTGTCTCTTTCCCCGGTATGTCTCGTTCCAGATCTGTTTCATTCTATATCTGTCTTGTCCCAGGTCTGTGTCTTTCCCCATCTGTGTCTTTCCCCGTCTTTCTCTTTCCCCGTCTGTCTCTTTCCCCCTCTGTCTCTTTCCTCATCTGTCTCTTTCCCCATCTGTCTCTTTTCCTGTCTCTTTCCTTGTCTGTGTCCCATTCCCTTTCTCTTTCCTTGTCTCTGTCTCTTTCCCTGTCTCTTTCCTTGTCGCTGTCTCTTCCCCTGTTTTTGTCTCTTTCCGTTTTTGTCTCTTTCCCTATCTGTCTCTTTCCCTGTCTCTGTCTTTTTCCCTGTCTCTGTCTTTTTCCCACTCTGTCTTTTTCACTGTCTCTGTCTCTTTCCCTGTCTCTTTCCCTGTCTGTCTCTCTGTCTGTCTCTTTCCCTGTCTGCTTGTCTCTTTCCCTGTCTGTCTGTGTCTGTCTGCCTCTGTCTCTTTGACTGTCTGTGTCTCTCTCTCTTTCTGTCTCTTTCCCTGTCTCTTTCCTTGTCGCTGTCTCTTCCCCTGTTTTTGTCTCTTTCCGTTTTTGTCTCTTTCCCTATCTGTCTCTTTCCCTGTCTCTGTCTTTTTCCCTGTCTCTGTCTTTTTCCCTGTCTCTGTCTTTTTCCCACTCTGTCTTTTTCACTGTCTCTGTCTCTTTCCCTGTCTCTTTCCCTGTCTGTCTCTCTGTCTGTCTCTTTCCCTGTCTGCTTGTCTCTTTCCCTGTCTGTCTGTGTCTGTCTGCCTCTGTCTCTTTGACTGTCTGTGTCTCTCTCTCTCTCTGTCTCTTTCCCTGTCTGTCTGTGTCTGTCTGTCTCTTTCCCTGTCTGCCTCTTACTCTGTCTGTGCCTATGTCTGTCTTTCTGTCTCTCTCTATCTGTCTCACCACCGACATCTTATTACATCACACATAAGCTTCTTATACTAACAATTTATTTTGTTCCTGTAGCAACCAATTACTCCTCCTATTAATAACCTATAGCTCGCAGATCCATTGATTTTAATGGAAGCAGGTTTTTTAGGAGAGTAACTGTAAAGCGCAGGGTTAAATTTCCCCCTCAAAGCATAGTCTGACGTCCCCTGAGTCACATGGGGTGACTGTGCAAAATTTCGTGATTGTAGATGTGATGATGCAGATTCCTTTAGCGGACACACACAGACACACACACACACACACACACACACACAGCTTTACACAGTCCCTGACAGAAGTTCTGTCGCTTATCCATGTTATGTAAATAAAAGCTTATAACATGACTTTAAATTCATCCATTGGTTTTATAAATTACTCTTTGAAAGCTGAAACCCTCCCAAATTTGGTTTAGGTTATGAAAATAAAGTTGTTGCAAAGCTGAAATGTTGATCATTTAATGAACACAGAAAGGTCAGATTTCGGCAAGATAAAGGTTTTGTCGCCTTGTCATATAATGCACCCAATCCTTGTTTATATCCTTGTTTATATCCTCCCCTGGATATCCTCACCTTGTTTATATCCTCACTAGGGCGGCACGGTGGCTCAGTGGTTAGCACTGCAGCCTTGCAGCGCTGGGGTCCTGGGTTCGAATTCCATCAAGGACAACATCTGCAAGGAGTTTGTAAGTTCTCCCCGTGTTTGCGTGGGTTTCCTCTGGTTTCCTCCCATACTCCAAAGACATACAAATAGGGAGTTTAGATTGTGAGCCCCAATGGGCGTTCCTGATGTATGTAAAGCGCTGCGGAATATATTAGCGCTATATAAAAATAAAGATTTTTTATTTTTTTTTACCTGTGCTCACTAAATGATCTCTTAATTAGTGTGTGTGTGTGTGTGTGTGTGTGTGTGTGTATAAAAAGAAACCCAGCACCCCAAACCTTCACTTGAACTGCAACTTGACCTCTGACAACATGCCAAAAATCCACCATGCGACCAAAGCCTTGATTATTAAGAGGTTGAAGTGTGTGTGTGTATAAAAAGAAACCCAGCACCCCAGACCTTCACTTGAACTGCAACTTGACCTCTGACAACATGCCAAAAATCCACCATGCGACCAAAGCCTTGATTATTAAGAGGTTGAAGACCAGATCCCCTGCAAGGTGGATGGCACCTTTAATGTGTCTCAGCGTCAAGTACAAAGAATTAAAAAAAGATTTGAAGAGACTGGATATGTTTTTAACAAGCTCAGGTCTGGCAGACCCCACAAGACAACTGCTCAGGAGGAACATTTGTTGGTTAGAAAATCCAAAGCCAGCCCCTCGTCCACTGCAGCAGAGCTCCAAAAGGCTTGGTCACCTCAAGTCCCTTTGTCAACTAAAACAGTTTGTAGGATTCTGTCTCAAAATGGCTTCCATGGTCGAATCAGTGCCCAGAAGCTAGCACTAAACAAAAAGCAATTAAAAAACCTCGTGGCATTTGCCAAGTCCCACAGCCTGCTAAACAGATGGACCCTGGAAAAGTGGCAGAAGGTGGATTTCTCTGATGAATCTTCAGTTGAATTACACCACAGTCGCCGCAAATACTGCAGGAGACCTACTGGAGCTCGTATAGATTTAGAAAACAGTTAAGTTTGGTGGTGGAAAGATCATGGTCTTGGGTAATATTCAGTATGGGGGTGTGCAAAACATTTGCAACGTGGAAGGGAATATCAATAGCATAAAATATCAAGACGTATTAGCTACCTCTTGCATTCCCAATCATAAAAGGGGTCAAATTCTGCAGCAAGATGGTGCTCCATCTCATACATCCATCTCTACAACAAAGTTCCTCCTGGCAAATAAGATCAAGGTGTTTAAGGAATTGCCAGCCCAGTCACCAGACATGAACTTCATTGAGCATGTTTGGGGTAGGATGAAAGAGGAAGCTTTGAAGACAAAACCCAAGAATCTAGATACACTTTGGGAGGCATGTAAGACTGCATTCTTTGCTATTCCTGATGACTTCATCAATAAATTGAATGAATCATTGTTGAACTGCATGGATGCAGTCCTTCAAGCTCATGAAAGTCACACAAAATATTAAATATGGCTAAAATAGCACCACAACGTCATTCACCAATGTTATGCAACATATCTTTGTATTAGAAGTTAATTATTTGTTTGAATTTCACATTACTTTCTGTGGGCGACAGAACTTTTGTCTTGCCAAAATCTAACCTTTCTGTGTACATTAAATGATCAATATTTCAGCTTTGCAGCAACTTTATTTTCATAACCTAAACCAAATTTAAAAGGGTTTCAGCTTTCAAAAGAGTAATTTATGAAACCAATGGATGAATTTAAAGTCAGGTATAAGCTATTATTTACATTCATGGATAAGCGACAAAACTTCTGCTAGGGACTGTATATTAGACTAACCTAACCACTGAACTGTTGTGACTATCATCAGATATGGTGCTGTTCCCAGGAGTGTTTCTGGGTTACCTCTGGTGGCTAGTGCTGGTAGTGAATCTGATTCTGCATCTGTCGCTCAGAGAGGTGTGGGAGATGACTGCTGTTTCAGGGAACCTATGGAGTCCAGCCTGGGGGGATATAGGAAGGCAGTCTCTGTCTAGTCTTTTCCGGTGATAATTGTTTCTGCTCCACGTGAAGATGTCCTGAAGTTTCTCCTCCAGTCTTTAGGCTTTTTTCCTTTCTCTGTAGTGTCTGTTTTTGCTTTTTTTCTGCTCTTTTTGGATTCTGCAGGAATGATTTCTACAGCGACCTTTCGTTCCTTTACATCGGTTTTGTTTCCATGTCATCCTGAGTCTGCAGCTATGCTTGATAAATATTTTTGTTTTTTCTTCCTGAGATTTAATTAGTTCTCATGCATATTTCTGTCCTTTTTTTTGCAGTTTATGGGAACTGTGCAATCTCAGTGGTTTTTCCTTGTGAGGGTTTTTTCTCTTAGTCTGCGCTTGGTTAAAGGCTGAATTTGCACTGATGGGCGTTTCTGCTTAATCTATGTCTTTTTCTAAAGCTGTGTTTGACAATATTCCGTTTTGTTTCTTGCATGTGAATAAGAGCTCTTCCCGCACTGTTTTTGGAGGACGATTTATTCCCAACAAGAAAGGGAGTTTTGCTCCCTGTCTTATCTGGAGTTTGTATTTTTGTATCTCGTGTTTTTTGTAGTAAAGATCTTTTCTATTATATTTGAATTTCTATTTAAATGTATTTGCACAAGAGTTCCTGATATAGTGGGAGGAAAGATTGTATGATCTTTTAAGGGAATTTTTGATAATCTGGTGTTGGCCTTTTCAGGGTTTTTATTGGCTGCAACCAGCAATCTATCCAATACTTTTTTATCTAGCTAGTAGGGCCTCACATTACTTAATTCTATATCTACCATCTGTGTGTTGTTTTTTCTTACATCACCGTCATTATA
The DNA here is from genome assembly GCF_048569485.1 of Anomaloglossus baeobatrachus. Lineage (NCBI taxonomy): Eukaryota > Metazoa > Chordata > Amphibia > Anura > Aromobatidae > Anomaloglossus > Anomaloglossus baeobatrachus. Next base: position 513,678,703 of record NC_134353.1, read on the forward strand.
TGTTGGGGGCTTTTGACTTTCCTTTGGGGCTGTTCTGAGGCAAGTCAGGATTCCTCATTTCATCTTTGAGGTTGGTTAGTTCTCCGGCGGTGAAGAGGCGTATAGGTTTGTTAGGAATGCTCCACCGATACTTCTAGTTGTGTTTGTATAGTCAGAGGATTGCAGCCAGCTAAGTTTCCAACTACTCTGGTGCATTATCTTCTATATGTTTTTAACGTTTTTTTGCAAGATCTTTTGTGGTCTTCCAACCATAACATTATCACTGGCCACACAAAAAATAGGTACTCAAAAGAAGGGAATTATTTTTTTTTATTCTGTTTATTTTTCCTCTTTTTCTCTGGGTCATGTAGGAGATCTTCTGTTATCATGGATATTGATCAGCTAGCTGATCTTGTTAGTCACCTTGCTGCTGAGGTTCAGGGAATATCTGCTTATCTTACTCAGAGTCCTGTATTAGAACCTAAAATCCCTATTCTTGAACTATTCTCGGGGGATAGAGCTAAATTTTTGAATTTTAAAAATAATTGTAAATTATTTTTTTCATTAAGACCTCAGGGAGTTCTGTGTAGCAGGTCAAGATTGTTATTTCTTTTTGTGCGGTGATCCTCAGGACTGGGCCTTTTCTTTGGTTCCTGGAGATCCTGCTCTTGATAATGTGGATTCTTTTTTTTAGGCCCTGGGATTGTTGTATGATGAACCTAATGTTGTTGATCAACCTGAGAGCGCCTTGTTGGCCTTGTCCCAGGGTCAGGATTCAGCTGAACTATTTTGTCAGAAGTTTAGAAAGTGGGCTGTCCTCACTATGTGGAATGATGATGCTCTTGGGGCACTCTTTAGGAAGGGTTTGGCGGACACAATGAAACCTCTGGGGAAGCCACCTCTGGGGGTGATACATATGTGGGGTCCTCATGCCCATATGATGCTTTTCTTATGAACCGACTTACCATGGTGACTATACACATACCACTTTTTGCACAATCTTACTGCTGATCTCATTTATAATCACTGGATACTGTATTAGATTCATATGGGTTACCGTATTTTTTGCTTTACGCAATGGATTATAAGACGCACCCCAAATTCAGAGGAAAAAAAGGTAAAAAAAAATATATGGGGTCTGTTTTATAATACGGTGGTGTCTTACCGCTGTGCTGGGGCTGCAGGCTCTGCTCCGCGCTGGCTCTGTTCTGTGCTGCTCTGTTCTGTCCTGGCTCTGCTCCGTGCTGGCTCTGCTCTGCTCCGTGCTGGCTCTGCTCTGCCCCATGCTGGCTCTGCCTTGCCCTGTGCTGGCTCTGCTCTGCCCCATGCTAGCTCTGCTCTGCCCCCATGGTGGCTCTGCTTTCTGCAGGGTCTGCCCGGTGCTGGCTCGGTTCTGTGAGGGGGCGGTGAGGGACGAGTTATTCTAAAGATGTCGGTGGTGAGGGCTTCAAACAAATGGCGCCCGGATGCAGTGCGTGTGCAGATGGAGCTCTTGAGCTAAGAGCTCCATCTGCGCACGCGCGGACTCTGGGTGCCATTATTTAAAGTCATGACCACTGACATTGTCAGAATGGCTTGTATCTCGCTGGCTGCCGCCGACCACAGCAGGTGCCCCGGCTGTCACCGAGCACAGCAGGTGCACCAGCCGCCGACCACTGCAGGTGCGTCGGCCGCCGCCAACCACAGTAGCTTCACCGGCCGCCGGCAGCCACAGCAGGTGCCCCGACAGCTGCCGACCACAGCAAGTGCCCTGGCCGCCGCCAACCACAGAAGGTGCCTCGGCCACCGCCGACCACAGCAGGTGCTCCGGCCGCCGCAAACCACAGCAGGTGCACCAGCCACCGACCACAGCCAGTGCCCTGGCCGCTGCCGACCACAGAAGGTGCCTCGGCCGCCGCCGACCACAGCAGGTGCCCTGGCCACTGCCGACCACAGCAGGTGCCCCGGACGCCGTCGACCACAGTAGCTTTGCCAGCGGCCGACGACCACAGAAGCTACGCCGGCCACTGCAGCTCTGCCGGTCACCGCACAGAGCCCCTGCCTCCTGTGACCCCTCTCAATCACCACCTGGTAAGCTACATTCAGATTTTAAGACGCACCCTTCATTTTCCTCCCAAATTTTTGGGAGGAAAAGTGTGTCTTATAATCCGAAAAATATGGTATATCCCAGTGCCAGCATTTGGTGCAAGAAGCAGGTTATCATGCAACATGTACATATTTAAATATTTGTATTTATCCTGTATAGGATTTTGTGTTTGCAATATTTCTTAACTGTTAACATTTAGGAAGTATAACAGATCTTTATGTCCATATAATAGAACAAAAGACGTGCACTACTCCCAAAAGCAGGATAAACACATAGGGCGTTATTCACATGTATTATGCACATTATTTAATTTCAAATGTAACATATCAAAACGTAGGTTGGTGCTGACCATTTAGTGTCTTTCTGCCTTTATGAAATACTTCAATAAAACACATACTGTTGTAAGGGGTGGGCAGACCCCTTACAAGGAGGTGCAGTTTCCCCCTGAAGATACCTCACTCTGGGGTAGTTACTGTTGATGTTATTAATAAACATGTTTTTACTGTGCAGTGGGTTTTCCCCTAGAGCCCGGGTGGGACGGCTGTCCCCATAGAAACAGGGCAGGAGAGAGGAGGAGCCGGCAGCTTAGAGAGAGAAGTGTGTGTGTGTGTTGAAGTCAGTTGATTCCGGGATGGGGAGAAGGAACAGCCAGGGGCAGAGTGTGGAGCTGAGTGGGCAGAAAGAAAGAAAGAAAGAAGGGAAGAAGAGAAGTGTCCTCAAGGGTGAAGCAGAAATGGTGTGGGTCCAGTCTGTGTTAGCCGGAGTGGGAGCCTAGGTGAAGTGGAGTAGCCGGGCACATCCCCACTAGAGGAGACAACAAGGAAAGATTTCCCCGGACAGGAATTGTGACCGTGCACTGCAAAATCCGTGCATTGAGCTGTCTGTGAAACTCTGTGCAATAAAGGTGTCGTTTGGTTTATCTGATCCCTGCCTGAAGAGTCTTCCATCAGCTGAAAGTATGCTCTTTTCCACCACACTCTGCCCCACAGAACAATCCCCTGTCCCAGTAGTGACGGCGGAGCCGGGGGTAAGCCTGCTAGAAAAAGGGGCCACGACTACAACCCCCAAGGCACCCCTGGCACCCCGTTACACTGTCACCAACTGCTGGCCAAGAGCATATTTTAACCCCTTCCTGACATGGCCAATTTCCATTTTTCCGTTTTTAATTTTCCTCACTTTCTTCTAAGAGCCATAAATTTTATGTTTTTCCCACCACATGAAATATGATAGGGCAGCAAGGTGTCGTTGCCCCCCACGGGTAGGGGACATGCTCCGGGACTCGGTGTGGGGGATGGTGGTGGTGCCGTGGGAAGCAGGGGTCACTCTTGTACTCACTCAGTTCATAAGCAGACGCTGACAACCAGGTAAACCAATTCTCTAAGTACCGCTGCCGCTGAGGGGAGCTCGTCCGGGTCCCATCCCCTGTGGTGTTGCCTGGTGATCCGTGATCTGCCTCCTGGCACTAAGTTTAACTTTAACTTGATGGCCCGGTAGTATGGAACTTGCCGGGCCCTGCTCCCCACTGTGACTAAGTGTGGGAGCTTGCTCTCAGGGCTCATGCTTGGGATTTTCTGGACCGTTTTGGGTTGGAAAGTCCAATCCCCCTTGTTGCGCTAGTGCCCTGATTCTGGAACAGATCATAAAGGCTCCGTTCTCCTCAGGTGAATTGTCGGGTTGCCTGAAGCTACTCCCCGACCTAGGGTCCATGTAACCCACCGTGCCTTCAATCCCGGACCGGTGACAGTGCTAGGCTGCCGGCTGTCCTCCTCGACAGGTCCAAACACCTTGCACAATCCCCTGCGACTGGGGGTCCAACTCCTCTAGGCTTAGACCACAGTCTGCAACCTAGATAACTTCTCCAGGAGCCACCGCTCCTGACTTCCTCTCTCTACTCCTCTCAACTCTCAACTGACTACACTCCTCACCTCCCCTCCCTGACCCCCCAGGTGGGCGACTCTATTCCACTCAAGCCATCCACTGGTGTGCCTGGTGGGTGTGGTGCAGGGTGTATCTAGGATTTGATTTGCTGCTGGAGGCAACACCACAAAGATAGGGATCCAGAACCAAGAGGGAGGTGGAATACCGCACAGAAGGGCAGTTTGTGCAGTACCCTGTGACGACCTGATAGTCCAGGGGCGTCACAATAGAGCATACTTTATTGAACACAGCGATACCATGTGTATTGTTTACTATCTTTATTTTTAATGAGTTGAACTTTGATGTAGTCTTTTTTTTTATATTTTTAACACTTTTTCTTCTCTACTTTTTTACTGTACTTATTAGTCCCTTTATGGTACATGAACATGTGATTGTCTGATCGCAATTTCCAGCTAAACCACAGTATTGCTTCATATAGCAAAAATCGCTCTCTCCTTGAAGCCAAGCCACAGGTTGGATTTCAACTTGAAGCTCTGTAATGACAGGCATTGAGATCTCTAGCCTCAACACTGTTCTCGCTCTGTGTCTTGGTAAACAATCAGAGATCACGCTATCTCCAGTCAGGTCCCCTTCTTCTGTTTGCCACAAGTCAACAACTGCATACAGCCTCAATGACCTATGGACTATACACTGTGTGCAGAATTAGGGTAAGTTCACACAGTGCGTTTTTTGCGGGGTTTTTGCGCGTTTTTCGGGTGCGTTTTTGGTCTCAAAACTGCATGACTTTGCTTCCCCAGCAAAGTCTATGAGTTTTTATTTTTGCTGTATGCGCATAACATTATTTTTAAGCTGCGTTTTTGAGCTTAAAAAAAAAAAATGGACATGTCAATTCTTTTCTCCGTTTTTCTGCGTTTTCCCCCCATGCAATGCATTGGAAAAAAGCAGAAAAACGCAGAGATCAAAAACGCAGCAAAATGCAGCCAAAAACACACCGAATCGCGGTAAAAACGCATGCGTTTTTGCTGCGTTTTTTTTGCCACGGGTGCGTTTTTGTGCGTTTTTAGCGGCCAAAAACACACAAAAACGAAGCGTCAAAAAAACGCAGCATGTGCACATAGCCTTATTAGGCAAATGAGTATTTTGATCCCATGATAATTTTTATACATGTTGTCCTAGTCCAAGCTGTATAGGCTTGAGAGCCAACTACCAATTAAGTAAATCAAGTGATGTGCATCTCTGTAATGAGGAGGGGTGTGGTGTAATGACATCAACACCCTATATAAGGTGTGCTTAATTATTCGGCAACTTCCTTTCCTTTGGCAAAATGGGTCAGAAGAGAGATTTGACGGGCTCTGAAAAGTCCAAAATTGTGAGATGTCTTGCAGAGGGATGCAGCAGTCTTGAAATTGCCAAACTTTGATGCGTGATCCCCGAACAATCAAGCATGTTGGGCAAAAAAAGCACAAAATAACTGTCCATAAATTGAAGAAAATCAAGCGTGAAGCTGCCAAGATGCCATTTGCCACAAGTTTAGCCATATTTCAGAGCTGCAACGCTACTGGAGTATCAAAAAGCCATACTCAGGGAAATGGCCAAGGTAAGGAAGGCTGAAAAATGACCACCTTTGAACAAGGAACATAAGATAAAACATCAAGACTGGGCAAGAAATATCTTAAGACTGATTTTTCAAAGGATTTATGGACTGATGACATGAGAGTGACTCTTGATGGGCCAGATGAATGGGCCAGAGGCTGGATCAATAAAGGGCAGAGAGCTCCACTCCGACGCCATCAAGGTGGAGGTGGGGTACTGGTATGGGCTGGTATCATCAAAGATGAACTTGTGGTGCCTTTTCAGGATGAGGATGGAGTGAAGCTCAACTCCCAGACATACTGCATGTTTCTGTAAGACAACTTCTTCAAGCAGTGGTACAGGAATAAGTTGGTATCGTTCAAGAAAAACATGATTTTCATGCAGGACAATGCTCCATCACATGCATCCAACTACTCCACAGCGTGGCTGGCCAATAAAGGTCTAAAAGATGAAAAAGTAATGACATAGCCCCCTTGTTCCCCTGATCTGAACCCCATAGAGAACCTGTGATCCCTCTTAAAATGTGAGATCTACAGGAAGGGAAAACAGTACACCTCTCGGAACAGTGTCAGGGAGGCTGTGGTGGCTGCTGCACGCAATGTTGATCGCAAACAGATCAAGTAACTAACACAGGATCTATGCATGGTAGGCTGTTGAGTGTTATCATAAAAAGGTGGCTATATTGAACACTAATTTTTTGGGGTTTTGTTTTTGTATGTCAGAAATGTTTAGTTCTAAATTTTGTGCAGTTACTGTATATTGGTTTACCTGGTGAAAATAAACAAGTCAGATGGAATATATTTGGTTTTTATTCAGTTGGCTAATAATTCTGCACAGTAATAGTTACCTGCACAAACAGATATCCTCCTAAGATAGCCAAATCTAAAAAAGACCCACCCCAACTTTGAAAACTATTA